>NC_142692.1:48114351-48417381 GCF_029641045.1 Salvia hispanica | reverse complement strand
TATGAACGAAAAACGAAATAAACCATAGTACTAACAATGAATAATTAACTTATTATTTTTTCATTAATGAATATACATAAATTTTAAAGACTGCATTACGACAAAATTAAACACAACTCAAAACCTTTAACTTCGGCTATCAAATTATACGATCACTAAATGAACAAACCGACCTTATTGCATTTTGATTTAAGCGTGTGGAGTGTATGTAAATGAACCATCTTTAAATTACTGCATCCGTCCCATTTTAGAAGTTTCGATTTACTATTTTTGGGTGTTCAACTTTAGGAGTCTTAGTTGAAATATTCCTTAAATGATATTAGGTTCCACATTTCATTAATTTTTTTTATTCATATTTTATTATAAAATTAATAAAAAAATAAGATCCACGTTCTATTATTTTTTTACCAATTTTTTTTTTTTATTTCTTAAAATTCGTACCGACCTTAATCGAACTTCTGAAGTGAAACGGAGGAAAAAATAATTGATTGGGAAAAAAGTGAAGCCCCCGATTATTATTGAGAAGTGAGAAAAGTATGCACTTAGCTTGAACTTACTGTGCCGACAGCACAATGAAATTGTAGAAAACCCATTATTTTATTCAAATGGTAAGAATTTGACAGAGTGTCACTGTCATTTAGTGGAGTGGTCAGTTTCACCATACCAATTTGTATAATTGTGCGCTCAATAATTATAGTACTATTAAAAAAAAATACAGCAACTTCACAGCTCAATTCCCATCCATTTTAATTACACTCCACCACACTTCCCGTTTTAGCTCTCTCTTCATTCACACACCCATCTCCCTACTTCACTAACTTTCTCTCTCTCTAAACTTCCGTTATTATCAGATCCCGGATCTATTCATTGATTTTGCAGATCCAAAACCTACCTCAAGATTTTGGTTTGAGAGCGACTATGTACGGTAGGGATCCCTGGGGAGGGCCTCTGGAGATAGCGGCCGATTCCGCCACCGACGACGACCGCAGCCGGAACTTGCAGGATTACGATCGGGCGGCGCTGTCGCGGCCGCTCGATGAGACGCAGCAGAGCTGGCTGCTCGGCCCCGGTGAGCAGAAGAAGAAGAGGTATGTGGATCTCGGCTGCATTATTGTTAGCAGGAAGATCTTCATCTGGACTGTGGGGACCATCTTAGCTGCCGGATTACTAGCCGGATTTATCACCTTGATCGTCAAGACGGTGCCGCGCCACCACCACAAACCTCCGCCGCCGGATAATTACACGCTCGCGCTCAACAAGGCCCTCATGTTCTTCAATGCTCAGCGCTGTGAGTGTTTTCAAACGTGATTCGCTGCTTAATTTTGTTTTTATGCTTTTCGCATCTGATGAGTTTCCTTATGATTGGGGGTGATTTCTCTGATTTGAATTAGTGAGTTGTTGTGATTTGATTTGTGGAGGTTATTAATTTATTCTAGTTTGTCATCTATTGGATGATTGTGGTAGATGAATTGGAGTTTGATCTGAAGGAATGTTCTAATTTGATGCAGCTTTTGCAGTAGAAAACTGATAAATTGATGATTCATTGTATGTCTTTAATTATCAAGTTATGCACTGTCTAATTAATGATGCTCCTGTTCACAGCTGGAAAACTACCGAAGCACAATAATGTATCGTGGAGAGGCAACTCTTGTGTGAATGACGGCGAGCCTGATACTCTGTTTAAAGATCTGTCGGGTGGCTATTATGATGCCGGAGATGCAATTAAGTTCAACTTTCCGCAAGCTTTTGCCATGACGATGTTGAGTTGGAGTGTAATTGAGTACAAGGGGAAATTCGAAGCAGCTGGAGAGCTTAACCACGTCAAAGATATAATCAAGTGGGGGACTGATTATTTTCTCAAGACTTTTAATCACACAGCTGATACTATCGACCGAATCGTGTCACAGGTATAACTCGGAACCGTGGAAATCCAATCCCATGAATCTTCACTTGTATCATGCATTCATGCTACGATAATCCTGTGCTTCCGTTAATGTCTTACGCCTCTTTAGCTCTCTGTCGAAAGGGGCACGAGTTATTCTTTTGCTTTGGATATCCTCATCAATCGATCACCCTTACACAGCTTCTGTTGTTTAAAAAGACTTCTCGATAGTTTTCACCAGATAACTTGAATTGTCAAGGGCTTAAGAAAAGTATTGAGCATCTATAGTTCCTTATATGCAGGTAGGGAAAGGGGATACAACATCAGAGACAGAAAATGATCACTACTGTTGGATGCGACCGGAGGACATTGATTACGATAGACCTGTCGAGGAATGTCACAGTTGCTCAGATCTGGCCGCAGAGATGGCTGCTTCGTTGGCTTCTGCATCTATAGTTTTCAAGGACAACAAGGCTTACTCACAGAAGCTTGTCCATGGCGCTAAGACCCTCTTTAAATTTTCTAGGGATCAGCGTGGTAGATACAGTAATGGTAATGAGGCAGCAAAGTTCTATAACTCCACAGGTTACTATGATGAGTTTGTTTGGGGAGCTGCTTGGTTGTACTATGCCACGGGAAACAATTCGTATCTTCAGCTTGCTACACATCCTGGTATTGCCAAGAATGCAGGTGCATTCTGGGGAGGCCCCTACTATGGTGTGCTTAGTTGGGAAAATAAGCTTGCTGGTGCCCAGGTAAGCAACCTAAATGCTAACATATTCTATCTGACGTCGGACTTAGCTACAACTTAAGTTTCTGTTTACTAGTTTATGGAGTATAACTTAGATTGACATTAACAAGTATCAGTTTGTGTATTATCCTCAGTGATCTTAAGGGGTGCTCCCAAAATGCCAAAGCTATCTTGCTTTTCATTTGAACTTGTTTTTTTTTTCTTATCGACCATTATCATATGGGAAAGTATTGTCTCTTTTCTGCAGTGTTACTGTTTAATGTCTACTTCTTGCGTGTGGGATCCATGCTAATCAATTGCACAACCATCTTTTGTTTCCCTGGCAGGTGCTTCTGAGTCGTCTAAGATTATTCCTGAGCCCTGGCTATCCTTACGAAGAGATTTTGAAAACATACCACAATCAGACCAGCATATTCATGTGCTCATTCCTGCCATATTATACGTCCTTTAACAGAACAAGAGGTAATCTAATTTTCTACAAAGCATCTCATGCATAGTTACTAGTAAGTGCTTTATTTCTGTTGGACGTTTTAGTGATTTTTCTGATAATCATGAGCAGGTGGCTTGATCCAGTTAAATCACGGGAACCCTCAGCCTCTTCAGTACGCAGTCAATGCAGCTTTCCTGGCTACCTTGTTTAGTGACTACATGAAAGCTGCTGATACACCTGGCTGGTATTGTGGGCCTCGATTTTACTCAACAGATATCCTCCGTAACTTTGCAGAGACCCAGGTACGATTCACTTCATATACAAAGAATGCTGTTTTGACTTTTATATTGGTAATGGTTTAACAACTAGTATATATCTTTACTCCCATTTCTCCAGATAAATTATATCCTTGGTAAGAATCCTAGAAAGATGAGCTATGTTGTGGGTTTCGGCAATCACTACCCGAAGCATGTCCACCACAGAGGCGCCTCCATTCCAAAGAACAAGGTTAAGTATAGCTGCAAGGGAGGATGGAAATGGAGGGACACGTCCAAGCCGAACCCTAACACTATTGTTGGAGCTATGGTTGCTGGTCCTGACAAACACGATGGTTTCCATGATGTTCGCTCTAACTACAACTACACAGAGCCAACGCTTGCAGGCAATGCCGGGTTAGTTGCAGCCCTTGTGGCCCTGTCTGGAGAAAAGACTTCCGGCATTGACAAGAACACGATTTTCTCAGCCGTGCCACCCATGTTTCCGACGCCACCACCACCACCAGCACCTTGGAAACCATAGATCCTACTTCCATCTTTTTCTTTCTGCTGTGTGACTGGACGATTCGGATACTCAAAGTTTTTGCTAATTTTGGGGAAGAATCTTCAACTTTGAAGGAAGGAACAAGTAGGCTGAAGATCGGAGTTGGAACATAGCTGGGGTTGCGCTGGTTATTTGGAAAAATGTCCAAATCTAGAAAGAAAAATCTTTGCCAACTCAATTTACTTGGAAATTGTGATAGTGTGTATGTATATGTATGTATCAACACCAACATGTATTCTTTGAACAACAGAGTTTGAACATGAACTGCCAATTTGCTGTTTTGTTTTAAATGTTTTTGATGAATGGTTTTGGGAATAATACTCATGTCATTCTAAAATTTTAATTATGAATGGGAGGTTATTTGCTTTGATTCGAGAACAGCCGGGTCAGATTTTTGCACATATTGGAATCAATTTATCGAAGCCAGATATCCTTTTGCTACTAGTACATGACGACTATAAAAATATATTTTCTTATGTACAAATATATGAATATGTTTGTTCTAGTTTGCATGTACTTGTAGGCTAGCAGCCGATATACATATTTAAAATTGAAATATGTTTACCAAGGGAAAGCACCACATCACCTAGTACATATGTAAGGGTATTTTTTCATGTAGTTAGTGATGATTTAAAGGTCGAAACTATGGCTGTTGAAATGGAACACAGGCTGGTTAGATCGTCGACCGAGATTCTGCGTCCTGCACTCCTTAGCAACACTCGTTTGAAGAGTCGAAGGCCCGCAAACAACCACACCTATGTCAACGCACCCCCATCGATCTCTCATTGCTCCAAATATTCCAGGAAAGTCGGGTCTCTGACCATAACGAATCGTGCTCAGGTATTGTTGCTCCTTCGACGAAGCCTTGTGCAGCGCCTCTCTCTTCGTCTTTGTTTTATTGTTGGACACATTTTGAACGCTGCGAGTTTTCATCTCCCAAAAATGCCAGAAAATGATAACCACGCCACCGAAAACAAGGACGCTTACGGTCATGCAGAGGAGCAACAGAAGGCCTTTATACCAAAAATACTCCACATTGTAAGGATTGACGTAGAAGGTGTTCACCAATGCCACCGTCGCTGCTAGACCAACTGTCGACACCAACACGTACATCCCCGACCATAAAATGTTACCGGTTCCTACCAGCACCGACATTCCACACCCCTTGGACTCGGACGCAGGGAAGGTGTCAGGACTAATTGCCTCTATTGATGGTGGGCTACCCTCTTCCTGCAATCAAAAATACAATTATCAAGATACTCATTTTGCAATACACAATCACGCTTGAAAACACCTACGAGTGAAGGCTGCGACTGGCGAGTGACATAAGTCTGGATTTCAAGATTTAAGGAGAGGTTGAAGTTGTCCATGCCCACAACTGTTTGCAGGAGAGGAAGCTCATCCGTCTGCTTGACGGCCCAAACGATGAGCACGTTTGTGGGTAGGCAAGGCTTGCCGTCATTCATCCGTTGCAGAATATCACTCAGCATGGCCAAGAAAGGCGATATCCCAATGCCGCCTGCGACAAGTATCAGATTCTCATATTTCAGATGGTACGCGGATTCATGGCCGTAAGGCCCCTCCACAGACACCTTCAGCTTGGAATCTTTCTCGGAGATGCGTTGTTCCAATTTCTGAGTCCAGTCTCCCAAAACCTTTATCAGCACCGCAAGATGATGATCACCGTCGAGAGGGCTCGACGACACGCTGAAGGGATGCCACTGAAGCCAAGAGAGCTCCCGGACTTGGAGAAATATCCAACCAAGCGCATTGTAGTGCAAATCTGCGCATGCATATATAATTAAACATCTTGTATGCGGAGACACTAATTTCAGAACTCTTCTTAAAGTCAGAACACAGAACCATATCAATTTGCAAATACATCACAAAACATATCAGTTCCTCACTGAATATTACTCCCTCCGTTCCTTCATAGTTGAGTCATTTTTCCATTTCGGGAAGTTCCCTCGTAGTTGAGTCATTTCCATATTTAGTAACTTTTTCATCTCTTACTTTACTCTCTTTTACTTTATTCTCTTTACTTTATTCACTTTTTTACTTTATTCTCTCTACCTTTTTCTCTTTCTTACTTTTTTATCTATTTATTTAACACACTCAACATTCATTTATTAAACTCCGTGCCGAAAAGTTCCGCCTCAACTATGAGGGAACGGAGGAAGTAGTTCATTTATTCATGAATATCAGTTTCTGACTCAATACCAGTAACTGATATGTTTTGTGATGCCAACTGACATTACTGTATCAGCAAAAGCAGACAGTGTAAGAACATACTTGGTGGTTTGGAGAGGACTAGTTCGAGAGTGCCGCAAGGGAAGGATCGGGCAGAGAGGACGTCAACAGTCCTCCGGGACTGGCAGAAACGGAGGAAACGGTCAAGCATGAAGAGGAATATCGAGGCTGCGGCATAGCATAAGCTGAGGCTGCCGATGTGTAAGACCATGAAGACGACAAAGACGACGTATAATTGGTGGGTGTAGAAGAAGAGCTCGAAGTTGACTCTCCTAACACCAGGAAGAGATGTGACCCACATGAGCAAACCAGCTGCAAGGCTGATCACACCGGGAAGATTCGCCACGTCATTGTTTTTCCATTCCATTAGCTGCATCATCAAATATTTGGGTTACAACTACAACAATATAAGTACTACTCCACTTTTTAGTGAATAGAAGGAACTTACTTGATCGAGAAGGCGGCCTTCGATGGTCCATGCGATGGCGTAGAAAAGGCCGTGGAGAGTGAAGAGGAGCATGGTTAGATGGCCGAGCCAGACGTGATATCGGGCAGCATGCTCGAAGGGGATGTCGATGAGGCGGAGAAGAAGGGAGCCTCGAGCAACCGGGAGAAACAGAAGGGCGACGCAGAATAATCCGATCACACCCAACCTTAGGCCTATTAGTTCTAACATGAATATCCTACAAAACCAGATCACATGATGCTTCACTATTTTGCATTCACAGCTTCCTTTGCAAAAATGCAAGTTTAATTATGTGTTCACCTAATACATTTTGCATGAAATGTTAAGTTGTATCTCCATGCACCTAGTTAAAGGGTATGTAAGTCTCTCTAGTGAATAATACTCCCTTTGTCCCATAATAAGAGTCACATTTTGTCATTTCGGTTAGTCCCACAATAAAACGTGAGTGAAGTGATTCAGTGGAACGTGTGAGCTACTTATTATTTACGGAAAAAAGTGAAATGTGACTCTAGTCGTAGGACAAACCAAAATGACAAAATGTGACTCTTATTGTGGTACACATGGAGTATTAGTTATAAATGATATGTGAGCGGAGTGAGGTAGTGAAATATGAGACCTCTTTACCATTTATAGTAATTATAAATCGGGACTCTTATTCGTGGACCAACCAAAATGAAAAAGCAGAACTCATATTCGCGGACAGATCAAATATTTTTATTTTTGATATTTTACTAATTTCGCATTAAACCACGTGTCATTTCCAAATTCTCAAATTTAATGAAATAGAGGAAATATCTAAAACTAAGGAATTAATTAACAAATATGGCGTATTTATGAAGCAGCAGGGAAAAACAATAATTATTTTGAAAATCGAGTCGAACTGACCAGTTCAACCGTGAACCGTCTCAATGTTGATCTGATTCGAATATATAAACCGCTCACCATTTGGACTTATGAACCGAAAAATTGGCTAGTTCAGTGGTGAAAATGTGAGTACTCTAATCGTAGGACAAACCGAAATGACAAAATGTGACTTTTATTGTGGTACAGAGAGAGTATTAGGTAGTGAAAAGTGAGACCTCTTTACCATTTATAGTAATTATGAATCGGGACTCATATTCGTGGACGAACCAAAATGAAAAAAACAGGACTCCTATTCGCGGACAGATGAAATATTTTTTATTTTTTATTAATTTTGCATTAAACTTCCAAATTCTCAAATTTAATGAAATAGAGGAAATATCTAAAACTAAGGAATTAATTAACAAATATGGTGTATTTATGAAGTAGCAGAGAAAAACAATAATTATTTTGAAAATCTCGTCGAACTGACCAGTTCAACCGTGAACCGTCTCAATGTTGATCTGATTCGAATATATAAACCGCTCACCATTTGGACTTATGAACCCAAAAGTTGGCTAGTTCAGTGGTGAAATGGCTTAGCGCGCAGTTGAATCAACTTTTGAATTTTTTAGTGCCTTTTCAGTTTTTTAAATAACAAAGACGATTTGAGTTGCAGTAAAATTGAAGTTGGAAATGAAAATGAAATATTTTAGTAGTGCATATCATACTTTATGTTTATAATTTTCAATTTATTGTTATGTTTAAAGTATTTTGATAAATATTTTGTTTATTATTTGGAATTTAAACTATTTTGTAATCATATAAATATGTTGACATTTCATATTTTATCTGTTTCATTAGTATTGAGTCAGTATTTATTTTTGGAACGTTTTATTAAAATTGAATAGGTCTGCTTATTCGGTCGGTTCCCGTTTTTACCGGACCGGTTGATCAGTTAACGGTTTAATTTTTCATAAATCCTAGAATCAGTTGACGGTTTAATTTTTCATAAATACAATTCAAATATAAATGCAAGTTTGGAAATGAAGCGTCTAATTACAAATAAGTTGTATTTCATCGGTGTACCAAGTTGTATAAACCTGTTGGATAATATTTGGTTTCTATTGTCCATTTTTCATATTTTGAGCATTGTTATTTTGGTTTTAAATACTAACAATGATGCATATCCTTAGGCGAAATATCCTAATTACATGTATTTTCACATAAGACATTATATACGCACTTGAAGATAAAAACCACAGCATTATTTAGGCAAACTCTAATTCTGCGTTGGTATCCAATTGTAAGATTGGCGACTATTCCGTTCCATTATACTTGAATTCCTAAAATAAAGTCCATATTTATTATTTTAGGAATTAGTTCAAACGGGTGCACTTTATTTTCTAGTCTAATCATTTTTTTTTCTTGTATTTTACCAATTTGACATTTAAATACGTCATTTTCAAATTTTCTATTTTGGTGGGACGGGTGAAGTATTTAAAAACTAAGGAATAATTTATGAAGAAACAGAGGAACAGCATTTTGAAAATCGAATCAAACTGACCGCTCACCATTTGGAGTTTAGACTATTATGAACAAAAATTTGGTCACTTCAGTCGTGAAATGGCTAAGCAGTTGAACCGGTTTTTGAATTTTTGAATTTCTTTTAAGTTTTTTAATTTTTTAAAATAACAATGATGATTTGAGTTGCAGTAATCTTCAAAGTTGGAAGTGAAAGCGAAATAAGTAGTATATTAGTAGTGCATATCATACAGTAATCTTCAAAGTTTCAATTTATTTTTATGTTTGATTATTTTGATGAATATTTCGTTTATTATTTGATAGTACTTGAACTATATTTGGAAACATATATTGACATTTCATACTTTATCTGTTCCATTAGTATTGAGTCATGTAATTATTGTTGGACCGTTTATAGAACTTAGTTTTTCTTTTGATAAAAACATACTTAAATCTCTTACTATTCACTTGCCTTTTTTGCCATACTTTATTCTCTATTCTTAGTGTGGTTTGAAAGTGATATAGGACAGAGTCAATTGATTGGAAGGCCAAAATTGCGCATCAAAATCGAAGATTGGTTACCTCTCTTCATGAGTAGGCATATGAAACAAGGCCAGCACCTCAAAATTCTTCACCATTTCTGCATAAATTGCCCACACTATGTAGGTCGTAAACACCGCGATTCCGATCACCTCCCCGGCCGACACCACTCCAAACGGCCCATCCACAAAAATCGGCATCGTCCACAGCCTCAGCCTTGCCTGCTTTCCACTCTTCTTCCTGCATAATTAAACCCTTCAATTCATATCCAATTCACACACATCGCTCAATTATTCCTTCCAACATAAATTTACATACACATGATTCTCGTCTTCTTCGTCTCGTAAATAGATGTACGCACTAGCGAGAAACGCAATGAGCAACACTGGAGCACTGTAAATTAGGAATACGCCTCCTACATATAAAAAAATTGCATTATCAGATTGATAAGATAGATAACTCATCTATCTTGAAATTATTAATTTTTTTTATTTATCTTTCCTACTGAACTGTCACGTGCAAACACAGTACCTGACGCTCCGAACATAGGGGTGTTCATAGCTTGAATCAATTTGAGATAAGGTTGATGGACAGCATCGGATGGATAGAGAAATATGAGAGAAGCCCATGCAATGAAAATCACCCACATTAAAACTTTCAAGATCCATTTTGTTGATGAAACAAGAAAATTGGATGTGGCCTTCAAATTCTCATTTCTTGAGAGAAGAGGCTGTGTGCTTGATTTCTCGTCCATTTTTGGCTAACAAAATCTCAAGGAAATGCCAAAAGGGCTTTTCTAGGATATGGAATTTCGTCTACCACTAGCTTCCATCTATATATAGAAAGAATTTTGTATTACTATTATTTTCAGAAAATGGTTACAATTTTCGAAATTTAAAGTAAAAACCAAAATACAATTTGGTATGTTGTAATGGCGGGATAACGAATCAACATCAAGCCATATTCATCATGTGTTTTGTGAAAAGACAGAAATAAACTTGAACCACATAAACTTGTAAATGATTTTATTTATATTATTTTAACGTTTATCGAGCACTACCGCATGAATTTTTAAGGGAATATATGGATAATTATTCCTTGATTTTCTGTTAACAAAAGGAGAAAAAAGTAAAAAGAACCTGCTATATTATTGTACCTCAATAATGAATTAAATCAATAATGATATGAAGAACTTTTATTCATAAAATGCAATGATTCAGGTTACAATAGAGCTGAGAGTCGGCCATGGCAAATGACACAGAATGACAATACTCAACAAGGTGACCCCACTACCTATATTTATACGTACACAGTAGTATTTTAATTTTAATTTCTTATAATTATAGTATTATTTTTACTAAAAAAGTCCCTTGTTGATAAATTCTACCTCAGTCCCACAAGAATATGTACTATTTCCTTTTTTTTTACCCTCCCACAAGAATATGTACTATTTCCTTTTTTTTTTAGGGTAAGAATATGGATTAAATTAAAAACATGTAAAAAACAAGATTGGATTAAATGTTTCGAAGCATGTGGGATGGGTATGTGAGGGCAAATTATTTTATTGGAGTTCTTCCACGATGCTTAATTTAATTTTAGATGTTCTATGTGATATTGCAGATATCAATATGAAAAAATTAATTTTTTTCTTAAATGATTGCAAAAAGGGTTAATTTATTTTCAATTAGTTAAAATAAATAAATTAATTTTAAATATTAAATACTTCAAGTTTTCAATTATGCATAATTAATTGTCACTACTCTTCCCAAAATTGACGATTGTAATTGAATTGAATTTGAATAGACACACCATGTTTTCGGATCCACGCAATTTTTTTCGCTTGTTTTAATATTTGTGTTACTGCGTAGCGATGGAGAGAGCTTGTGAGAGAAAAAATAAAATCCAGAACTTTCCGTTATGTCACATAATATTACTTCTTCATCATTGGCAAAAATAAATACTACTCCTACGACTAAAGAAAAGGGATAAAATTCTAAGAGGGTCTAGGGGCTTAAGCCCCTAATAAACATGATTTTTTTAAATATATTTTCTTTGTAAAGTTTTTAAATTTAGACTAATTTTACGCAAATTCTTATACAAAAGCCCCCATGAACTAAATAATATTAATTTAAATAATTTTTTTATAAAATAGCCCCTATAAAGTGACGATTTCTGCGTCCGCCCCTAGTAAAAATGAAGTGTAACTCTTATTGTTGGACGAACCAAAATAATAAAGTGTAATTCTTATTGTGGGACAGAGAGAGTATGATTTAAACTCCAACCAAATCACACAATCAAAGTAAAGTATTTCAAGTGACTGAAAAAAATTTATTTTCTATATGTTTAATATTTTGAAGTAACAAGCTTATCCATAATATTTATTAAATAAAGTATTTCAGGTGACTGTAAAAAATTTACTAAGTAACAAGCTTATCCATAATATTTATTATGATCCATATAAAATGTGCTTTTAATTTAAATTATATGGACATGACTTTTTCAAAAAAAAAAGAGAGACAGGAGTGATTATTGATGCGATGCGGAGTCCACACCATCTTTTTATATAGTGATGCGGAGTCCACACCATCTTTTTATATAGTGACGCGGGCGCTGGAAGGACCCACTTATTGAATCGAATATGGTGTAATAAAGAGACAACGACCTCGACTCGCATTTGTATTCATTATTATTTCCCTTTGCTTCTATTGATATTCCTTGTCCCATATATTTAAAATTATTTACAACGCGACACGACAGCATTGTCTATACAAAATATTTAATGTCGATATGGACATTTCATTTTTTTTTATCAATTTTATAAATTGATTCGATTCTACAATTATATTAGTCATTTATATTTTTATATATCAAATTCATATATGTTGATTCCGTTTTGGAATTATAAGTGTTAACTGATGAAATTATAAATCAATTTTGGTTTGGTGTCCGGACTTCCCCTTTGCGAGATTAGGAGCTGGATCAGTGCACGAAACACACGACAAGGTATGTTCGTGGGTTTGCGATGGTAGGTAGACCTTTGTTTCGGGTTAGTGTATGTTTTTGGCTTTGAGGGCCGTGATGTCGCTGTTTGTGGCTTTTCTTTTGTTGTTAGCTTTGTTGGGGCTTTTTTGATAACTGTGTCCCAATGCTCGCCTTTTAGATGGCTTGAGCATTTTTCTATTTATAAAAAAAAAACAATTTTATTTTTCCGATGAATCTATAAAATTGGGGTGTAAATACTTAAGTATGCCAAAATCTTCACCAATTTTAGAGTTCGGCCAAACTGCAACGAGGTATCAATATATAAATAAATGATTTAATGAGTCCAATAATTTAAACAACATATAATTTTAGTTAGTGTAAAACAAATAAAATATTTGAAATATTTTTATTTTGGGAATTACTATTAAAACCAAAATCGGTTCAATGGTTTATCCAAACATCGGCCCGTTAACCGAACGTCAACCACAAATTAAGAAAATTGTAGTACAATACAATTTTTTAAATAATTCATCGCATTAAAAAGAATTACTCCATAATTAAAAACGTTGATTAAAAACTATAAATCATGTTTTCTAGAAAAAAACTAGCAAATATAATCATTCAGCTATATACTTCATATTTCCGAGTATCGATTCAGTTTAATTCATTTTTGTTGGTGATAAATGTACATAAATTATGCACATACTTTTTAAATATTTTTCATTCAAAATCAATTTATAAATATTAACTAATTTAATACTCCATAAATTATATATTAGTACTAATCATTCTAGCTACACCAATTTAGGAAATATTATAATAAAAAATTAAATATCTGAAATTTAATTTTTTTTATTGAATAATGTATAATTATTTTGAATCAAGCTTGAATGAATTTATGTCATTTCTTTTTTATTTGTATAGAATAGCAAAATTATAAACGAAACTAATTTATAATTTCATTTTCAATTTTCAGATTTTCTGTTTTTCGATTGGATACGCGTTGGGTAAAAAACCGAACTGAAAATGTTCACCTCTAATCTACGGCATTGCCTATTTAAATGAGTGGGACGTGTAACCATAATAACTGAGGTGGACAGTGAAAATAAAATGTGAATGAAATTTTAGCATTTGTAGTAAGAAAGAAATTGGTATGGCGTATGTTTCCCAAGTAAACATCACTCAATCACTCAGCTAAACCTTGTACACATATTGCCTATCGGCATGCCTCCTAATTCAATGCTACCAAATTAATAGCCATATCATATCACATCACTTCAGATTTATACACCTTCTTATCTGCACAACCGCGTAAATGTTGGGATATATATTTGCTTGGATTATCAATATATTATACGTATCTTATATGAGCTTCTTATGTGAGGAGTATCACCCTCGTTCAGCACATGTTTAGCTTTGCTTGTATTGTTTAGTTTGATTCTATTACATAAAAAATAGTACTATTAACATTTTTAAGTTCAAAAATTTTATAAAATAAAAGCTCGATTTGCTCGTTTGCTTTATAACTTCAAATAAAATAATAAAATAACAAACAAGCTTCAATTTTGATGAATTTTGTAAAATAAATAAATTTAAATAATATTTTTTAATGTATTGGAATCAAACTAAATATAAAATAAAATTAAAAAAAAAAGCTAAATGAGCGGCAAACGACACAAAAAGAGTTCATAAGGTATGTAACATATTATTTCACTCAATATAAGTATCTTGTATATGCAAGGGACAATTATAATTAACTTTTTATCCTTTGTAGAAGCTACGAATCATATTCTTAAAGTAGTACCTCTGTTCCCTTAGAGCATCCACAATGGTCGGCGAGCGACCGGCTAGCCGATTCCGGGCGCTGGCCGGTCCGCTCGCCGAACCATTGCGACCGGCGAGCGCCATTTCGGCGAGCGCACGCCGGTTTTCAAGCACTGGCCGATCGGCTGGCCACCATTGCAGGCGGTCGATCGGCGAGCGATCGGCCAACCCTTTTTTTTTATTTATTTAAATTTTCGAAACACTATATATACGTGATTTTCACGTCATTTTCATTCGCACCACTTGTTTTAACGAGTTTTCTCTCTCTCTCTAATTTCTGTACAAGAGCATCAACACAGAATGAGTAACGCGGGTGGTAGCAGTGGTGGTAGTGGTGGGGACGCTGAGGGGTACGAACGACAAATGAACGAAGTATTGGAGGCCTATACGTACGGTGAGATGAACCGGCTGATACAAAGGGCCTTGCAGCCGGCGGTACCTCGACCTCCACCCGTTGTCCACCGCCGAGCAGTGATTGATCGGGATCACGTAGCTGCACATCAGCGGCTGTATGACAACTACTTCGCAGAGCAGCCGCAGTTTAACGCCAACCTATTCAGGCGGCGTTTTAGGATGCGCAGGGAGCTGTTTATGCGTATCGTTGACGCTTTGGAGCGTCGATATATGTGCTTCTGCTTCAGGCACAATGCGGCTGGTGGACCCGGCCACACCCCTATTCAAAAGTGCACTGCAGCAATCAGGCAATTGGCCTACGGAGGCGCGACAGACATGTGGGACAAGTACCTCCACATCGGTGAGACGACTGCCCTGAAGTGTCTGAAGTATTTCTGTGAGGGCGTCGTTGAAATATTCAAGGACCAGTATCTTCGAAGCCCTACCCCGGCAGACTGTCAGGATCTGATGCGGATACACGGAGAGAAGCATGAGTTCCCGGGGATGTTAGGCAGCATAGATTGTATGCATTGGGAGTGGAAGAACTATTCCACTGCTTGGAAGGGGTTCTACACCACCGGCTACAAGGGAAGGAATCCTACGATGATCCTCGAGGCTGTAGCTGATTACCGGCTGTGGATTTGGCATGCGTATTTTGGGGTAGCCGGGTCGAACAACGACCTCAACGTCCTCAACTCGTCGCCCCTTTTCAACAAGTAGTGCCAGGGCGTCGATCCGGCTATCAGTTTTGTCACCAACGGCAACCGGCATGATATGGGCTACTACTTGGCGGATGAGATATACCCTAGGTGGCCCGTCTTTGAAGACGATCAGATGCTCAAATGAGGACATGAAGGCCTACTTTGCGGAACGGCAGGAGTCGGTGCGCAAGGATGTGGAACGCGTCTTTGGTGTGCTCCAGGCTCGATGGGCGGCGGTTAAGGGTCCAACGCTTTGTGGCATGTCGACTGCATTGCTTCTATAATGTACGCCTGTATTATCATGCACAACATGCTAGTCGAAGATGAAGGTGTACAACTGACTAGTTGAGCCAATGACGATGAAGCCGGTCCAAGCCACGGCGTGGCCACCTCCAACGTACGAAGGGGGTACCTCACGATGAAATCGGCTGCTTCCAGGCACATGCCGACATGCGCCAAGTGGATGCTCATATTCAACTCCAAAAGGATTTAATTGAAGAGTTGTGGGCGCGAAGGACTGCACGACGATAGTTTTTTTTGTTTTATGTATTTTTTTTATTATGTAATTTTTTTAATTAATGTACTTTTCTATTTTAATGAAATTAATGAATTTTCCGTATATGTGTCGTAAATTTAATTCCGTGTTTTGTGTTTAATTCGGTAAATTTAGTTGTTTTTTAATTTTGATTGTTGTGGCTAGCCTACGGCTAGCCTATTGTTTGTCCAGTAGCTTGTCCTGATGATGTGACAGGAGGAATTTTATTGCTGATGATGTGGCAGGAGGAGTTTGTGGCTAGCTTATGGCTGGCTTATGGCTAGCCTAAACCCATTGTGGATGCTCTTATAGTTGAGTCATTTCTTCTCTACATTATTCAATCTCTTATTTTGTTATTTCTCCACTTTAACTCATCCCTCTGTCCCAGTTCAAGTGATTGATTTCTTTTTGGTCATTGTTCTGCGAATAAAATAATAAATAGTTAAAGTGGAGAGGAAGTAAAGTAACAGATAGAATAATATAGCAGAAAGTCGTATATATATTATTCTATTAATTATTTTACTTTTCCTCCAGTTTAACTATTTATTATTATTTTTTCTCAAATACGTGCCGAAAAATAGTCAATCACTTGAGATGAGACGAATGGAATATTTATCATGAATTTTCTAAAATTAGTGTAAAAAATATTGACTCATCTACAAGGTTACAAGGGAGTAGTATAATACTAATGTTTTTCTTTTGAGAACATAGTACTCATTTTATGCTATTACTAAGGCAAGTATTTATTTGATCCTCTTCATCAAACAAGTCATTACTTGATAGTAATAATTTTTATATTTGTGTGATAAATGAATATTATTTCTTTCATTTTCAAATATCTATATAAATAAATGGACTATTAGCAACATTTAGTGTGTGATAGGTCACCTCTTTTATTAGGTGTTGAACAATGCATCAAACTGGGTAAGGCCGCATTAATGAGAACAATTGATTACCCAAATAGCAACCGGCACTTTGATATTTTTATCTAGTTTGCTTATTTACTTAGCAAGTCATTATTCTTTATTTTCCTTCACAATATTGCCAATAATTCTACTAATATAAAATTACGTATAATTATTTATTGAATAATAAGAATAATTAACATCTCAAAGTTTGAATTTTGTTTCATAACTGTACTATGATGTCTGGAATTTTGAAAAAATGATGCACATAATAATTTCCATCAATTTAACTCTTTCTCTCGTGAATGTGCTACTACATCGTCTTTTAAAATAAGAACTTTTGAAATAATAAATGTTTTAATGCATTAGTGGTAAAGTAAAAAAAAATGATTGCATATAAATGTAGAATGAGGAAATTTTTTCCTAAATTTGAAAGTTTCTATATTTTTAGAGACGAACTAAAATGAAAATAATTTTTATTTATAAAGAAATGGGATAGTAAATACATTCTAACAGGCACACGTGTCAATGGTTCTTCATCATATATTTGAGGATATGGGTTTTTTGCTTAGGAAGCTTAACGGTCGCCTCTAGCTTCATCGTCTTCGCATTCACAATCTGTAACTCGGATTTCCAATTCTTTTCATTGTGCACGAAGGCTAGAATGTAGGTGTCTCCCTCCCGGGCCAGGCCGTCAAAGAAGAAGTCGTTTGAGGTGACGTTTGAGGCCGGTTTGCACGGGAAGCCGTTCATGGAGACCGGGGCTTGGAGACCGGCAATGCAGAAGTCCTGCAAAGGATCAGGATCTGAGGAGAGAGAGGGGAGTGGTGATGAGAGGAGGAGTGTGGAGAAGAGTAGGGTTAGGGTCGATTTGCGAGTGAGTGTGGATGCCATGGTTGAGGTGGTGTTTTTTTTGTATTTGTGGAGAGTTTGATTGGTTTATATAGGCCAACTAAAGTCATTAAAGTCAATAATGGGAAAGTTGAACCATTATAATCATTAATTGGGTGTTGAATAATCTTGATAATTGGGATTGGTGAATTTGCATGGTGCATGTAAAGAGTTATATGTTTGTTCTAGTTTACATGTACTTGTAGGCTAGCAGCCGATATACATATTTAAAATTGAAATATGTTTACCAAGGGAAAGCACCACATCACCTAGTACATATGTAAGGGTATTTTTTCATGTAGTTAGTGATGATTTAAAGGTCGAAACTATGGCTGTTGAAATGGAACACAGGCTGGTTAGATCGTCGACCGAGATTCTGCGTCCTGCACTCCTTAGCAACACTCGTTTGAAGAGTCGAAGGCCCGCAAACAACCACACCTATGTCAACGCACCCCCATCGATCTCTCATTGCTCCAAATATTCCAGGAAAGTCGGGTCTCTGACCATAACGAATCGTGCTCAGGTATTGTTGCTCCTTCGACGAAGCCTTGTGCAGCGCCTCTCTCTTCGTCTTTGTTTTATTGTTGGACACATTTTGAACGCTGCGAGTTTTCATCTCCCAAAAATGCCAGAAAATGATAACCACGCCACCGAAAACAAGGACGCTTACGGTCATGCAGAGGAGCAACAGAAGGCCTTTATACCAAAAATACTCCACATTGTAAGGATTGACGTAGAAGGTGTTCACCAATGCCACCGTCGCTGCTAGACCAACTGTCGACACCAACACGTACATCCCCGACCATAAAATGTTACCGGTTCCTACCAGCACCGACATTCCACACCCCTTGGACTCGGACGCAGGGAAGGTGTCAGGACTAATTGCCTCTATTGATGGTGGGCTACCCTCTTCCTGCAATCAAAAATACAATTATCAAGATACTCATTTTGCAATACACAATCACGCTTGAAAACACCTACGAGTGAAGGCTGCGACTGGCGAGTGACATAAGTCTGGATTTCAAGATTTAAGGAGAGGTTGAAGTTGTCCATGCCCACAACTGTTTGCAGGAGAGGAAGCTCATCCGTCTGCTTGACGGCCCAAACGATGAGCACGTTTGTGGGTAGGCAAGGCTTGCCGTCATTCATCCGTTGCAGAATATCACTCAGCATGGCCAAGAAAGGCGATATCCCAATGCCGCCTGCGACAAGTATCAGATTCTCATATTTCAGATGGTACGCGGATTCATGGCCGTAAGGCCCCTCCACAGACACCTTCAGCTTGGAATCTTTCTCGGAGATGCGTTGTTCCAATTTCTGAGTCCAGTCTCCCAAAACCTTTATCAGCACCGCAAGATGATGATCACCGTCGAGAGGGCTCGACGACACGCTGAAGGGATGCCACTGAAGCCAAGAGAGCTCCCGGACTTGGAGAAATATCCAACCAAGCGCATTGTAGTGCAAATCTGCGCATGCATATATAATTAAACATCTTGTATGCGGAGACACTAATTTCAGAACTCTTCTTAAAGTCAGAACACAGAACCATATCAATTTGCAAATACATCACAAAACATATCAGTTCCTCACTGAATATTACTCCCTCCGTTCCTTCATAGTTGAGTCATTTTTCCATTTCGGGAAGTTCCCTCGTAGTTGAGTCATTTCCATATTTAGTAACTTTTTCATCTCTTACTTTACTCTCTTTTACTTTATTCTCTTTACTTTATTCACTTTTTTACTTTATTCTCTCTACCTTTTTCTCTTTCTTACTTTTTTATCTATTTATTTAACACACTCAACATTCATTTATTAAACTCCGTGCCGAAAAGTTCCGCCTCAACTATGAGGGAACGGAGGGAGTAGTTCATTTATTAATGAATATCAGTTTCTGACTCAATACCAGTAACTGATATGTTTTGTGATGCCAACTGACATTACTGTATCAGCAAAAGCAGACAGTGTAAGAACATACTTGGTGGTTTGGAGAGGACTAGTTCGAGAGTGCCGCAAGGGAAGGATCGGGCAGAGAGGACGTCAACAGTCCTCCGGGACTGGCAGAAACGGAGGAAACGGTCAAGCATGAAGAGGAATATCGAGGCTGCGGCATAGCATAAGCTGAGGCTGCCGATGTGTAAGACCATGAAGACGACAAAGACGACGTATAATTGGTGGGTGTAGAAGAAGAGCTCGAAGTTGACTCTCCTAACACCAGGAAGAGATGTGACCCACATGAGCAAACCAGCTGCAAGGCTGATCACACCGGGAAGATTCGCCACGTCATTGTTTTTCCATTCCATTAGCTGCATCATCAAATATTTGGGTTACAACTACAACAATATAAGTACTACTCCACTTTTTAGTGAATAGAAGGAACTTACTTGATCGAGAAGGCGGCCTTCGATGGTCCATGCGATGGCGTAGAAAAGGCCGTGGAGAGTGAAGAGGAGCATGGTTAGATGGCCGAGCCAGACGTGATATCGGGCAGCATGCTCGAAGGGGATGTCGATGAGGCGGAGAAGAAGGGAGCCTCGAGCAACCGGGAGAAACAGAAGGGCGACGCAGAATAATCCGATCACACCCAACCTTAGGCCTATTAGTTCTAACATGAATATCCTACAAAACCAGATCACATGATGCTTCACTATTTTGCATTCACAGCTTCCTTTGCAAAAATGCAAGTTTAATTATGTGTTCACCTAATACATTTTGTATGAAATGTTAAGTTGTATCTCCATGTACCTAGTTAAAGGGTATGTAAGTCTCTCTAGTGAATAATACTCCATTTGTCCTATAATAAGAGTCACATTTTGTCATTTCGGTTCGTCCCACAATAAAACGTGAGTGAAGTGATTCAGTGGAACGTGTGAGCTACTTATTTTTTACGGAAAAAATTGAAATGTGACTCTAATCGTAGGACAAACCGAAATGACAAAATGTGACTCTTATTGTGGTACAGAGGGAGTATTAGGTAGTGAAATGTGAGACCTCTTTACCATTTATAGTAATTATGAACCGGGACTTATATTCGTGGACGAACCAAAATGTAGAAACAGGACTCCTATTCGCGGACAGATGAAATATTTTTTATTTTTTATATTTTACTAATTTCGCATTAAACTTCCAAATTCTCAAATTTAATGAAATAGAGGAAATATCTAAAACTAAGGAATTAATTAACAAATATGGTGTATTTATGAAGCAGCAGGGAAAAACAATAATTATTTTGAAAATCGAGTCGAACAGACCAGTTCAACCGTGAACCGTCTCAATGTTGATCTGATTCGAATATATAAACCGCTCACCATTTGGACTTATGAACCCAAAAATTGGCTAGTTCAGTGGTGAAATGGCTTAGCGCGCAGTTGAATCAACTTTTGAATTTTTTAGTGCCTTTTTAGTTTTTTAAATAACAAAGACAGATTTGAGTTGGAGTAATATTGAAGTTGGAAATGAAAATGAAATATTTTAGTAGTGCATATCATACTTTATGTTTATAATTTTCAATTTATTGTTATGTTTAAAGTATTTTGATAAATATTTTGTTTATTATTTGGAATTTAAACTATTTTGTAATCATATAAATATGTTGACATTTCATATTTTATCTGATTCATTAGTATTGAGTTAGTATTTATTTTTGGAATGTTTTATTAAAATTAAGTAGGTCTGCTTATTCGGTCGGTTCCTGTTTTTACCGGACCAGTTGACCAGTTAACGGTTTAATTTTTCATAAATCCTAGAATCAGAATTGGAACTGGTCGGTTAAGCACCAGTTGCTTCCAATTCCGAACCGGAACCGATGCATAATTTTAATCCGAATTTATTTATAATTTTAAAAATTTCAATACTAAAAAAATAATAAACCAATATCTAGAAATATAACAAAATAATACCTAAAAATTCAAATTAATACAAAAAAAATACAAACCAACAATGCAATAATATTCATGCATGGGTCAAAATGATGCAAGTGAGTAGGTTGGACTAGTTTACGTTGTCAATTATTATATATAAAAAATAGGTGTTCTAAAATTTAGCAATTTTTTTAAAAAATGAGTTTTAAAATTGAATTCTATTTTCTCTTTTTTTTTTTGGCTAAACAAATATTTGATGGAATTTCCAATACTAATTGATCTTGTTGTGACTTATTAGTTTATAATAGAACATTTAATTAATTATTCACAAACATGTTGAAATCGTAAATGAGTTATTAAGTTAAATTTCTATCATATAAAATGATATTGTATTTGTATAATTTCTTTTGGAAATTAATACTGTAACAAACTTAGGATGCTCTACTCGTAGTAATTAGTTCATCAAAAATTGATTGGGGAAATAATTGTAGATTCAAAGTACCACGGTTTAAACATTTTATATATTTTAGAAAACAAAGCTCACAAATTTAACACTGTTTAAATCAAAACAGCATTCAATGTTTCAAATTATTTTACTTCAATTCAATTAAGTTAGATTTAATATTATATTAAATTACAATAAAAAAATAATATTGAATTATAATCCGGTTCCCGATTAGAAACTGGTAGGTTCCGATTAGAACCAGAACCTGTTTTATTTTAAAACTTAGAACCGGTTAACTGAGAACCGAAGAACTGTTTAAGCACCCCTACCATTGAGTCATTTCTATTTTTGATACAAATGCGATATATTTAATCTCTTACTTATTGGGGCGGGGCGAAGGTGTGATTTGAAAGTGAAATTGATCCATCCCGTAGGGACACAATCAATTGCAAGACGAAAATTGCGCATCAAAATTCGAAGATAGGTTACCTCTCTTCATGAGTAGGCATATGTTTAAAGGCCAGCACCTCAAAATTCTTCACCATTTCTGCATAAAACGACCACACTATGTAGGTCGTAAACACCGCGATTCCGATCACCTCCGCCGCCGACACCACTCCAAACGGCCCATCCACCAGAATCGGCATCGTCCACAGCCTCAGCCTTGCCTGCTTTCCACTACTCTTCTTCCTGCATAATTAAACCCTTCAATTCTTTTCCAATTCACACACTTAGCTCAATTAATCCTTCCAATATAAATTTACATACCCGTGATCATTCTCGTCTTCTTCGTCTCGTAAATAGATGTACGCGCTAGCAAGAAACGCAATGAGCAAGCACTGTAAATTAGGAATACACCTCCTACATAAAAAAAATTTAAAAAATCGCATAATCAGATTGATATGGTAGATAACTATCTATCTTGAAATTTTTAATTTTTTTTAATTATATTTTGTTTATTTATCTTTCCAACTGAACTGTCACGTGCAAACACAGTACCTGACACTCCGAACATAGGGGTGTTCATAGCTTGAATCAATTTGAGATAAGCTCGATGGACAGCATCGGATGGATAGAGAAATATGAGAGAAGCCCATGCAATGAAAATCACCCACATTAAAACTTTCAAGATCCATTTTGTTGATGAAACAAGAAAATTGGATGTGGCCTTCAAATTCTCATTTCTTGAGAGAAGAGGCTGTGTGCTTGATTTCTCCTCCATTTTTGGCTAACAAAATCTCAAGGAAATGCCAAAAGGGCTTTTCTAGGATATGGAATTTCGTCTACCACTAGCTTCCATCTATATATAGAAAGAATTCTGTATTACTATTATTTTCAGAAAATGGTTACAATTTTCGAAATTAAAGTAAAAACCAAAATACAATTTGGTATGTAGTAATGGCGGGATAACGAACAACATCAAGCCATATTCATCATGTGTATTTGTGAAAAGACAGAAATAAAATTGAACCACATAAACTTATAAATGATTTTATTTACTACCTCCGTTCACCAAAATTTGTCCCACTTTGACCCGACACGTGTTTTAAGAAATGTAATGGAAAGTAAGTTGAAAAAGTTAGTAGATTGCGGGTCCTACTTTTATATATTAGTTTTATAATAAAATGTGAGTAGGAATGAGTTAGTGGAATATTTGTCTACTACCAAAAATGATAAAAGTGAAATGGGATAAATTTTGGGGGACAGACGGAAATGGAAAAATGAGACAAATTTTAGTGGACGGAGGTAGTATATTATTTTAACGTTTATCGAGCACTACCGCATGAATTTTTAAGGGAATATATGGAGGGCAATTATTCCTTGATTTTATTTAAACATAGATATATGACGCCAATAAAATAAAGGAGAAAAAAAAAGTAAAAAGAACCTACTATATTATTGTACCTCAATAATTAATTAAATGAATAATGATGTGAAGAACTTTTATTCATAAGATGGCAAGAGAGCGAGAGTGTCGGCCATGTCAAATGTCACAGAATGACAATACTCAACAAGGTGAACCCCACTACCTATATTTATATTACATGCCACCTTCGTCCCCCAAAATTTGCTACATTTTGACTCGATACGGATTTTAAGAAATGTAATAGAAAATGAGTTGAAAAAGTTGGTGGGATGTGGGGTCCTACTTTTAAAGTATTAGTTTTATAATAAAATGTGAATAAGAATGAGTTAGTGGAATATGGGTCCACTACCAAAAATGGTAAAAGTGAAGTGTATCAAATTTTTAGGTACGGACCGAAATAGTAAACTGTATCAAATTTTCAGGGACGGAGGTAGCAGTATTTTAATTTGAATTTCTTATAATTATATTATTTTTTATAAAAAAAAGTCTCTTGTTAATAAATACTCTCTTCACTATTTCTTTTTTAATTCGTCCCACAAAAATATGTTCTTTCTAATTTTGAAAATTATTTTCTCTTAATATGGTGAGACTCATTTTCAGTAACAATACTTTATTTACCTTTTCTTTCTGTCAATAACGGACCAGAAATAGAATTCGTGGGGCCGAATAAAAGAATATATAATATATAGTATATAATATTTAAATTATTATTATCATTACAAAATATATAGTATTTTTTTAAATAATTATTATAATAAATATGTATGTAGAAATAATGAACACATCATACAACTTCGCAGTATAATTTAATTATTTAGTGTGTGCTAAACTTTTTAATATTTCAATTTATATTTAATTTCTGATATGTTGTGCGTATTATTTAATTTATTTGTTATTTTACAAATATTATTATTGTTTTTAACTACAACTAAAAACAAAAAGAACTGTTAACTACACACTAACTAAAGTTTTTTAAATATTTTACACGAGATCTACAAATCAACTACACATAAATTAAATTAGCATATACTCCACTAAATATAGTACACCTTGTTATAACATAAATTAAATTAATAAATAAAATCCATTGCTGCAAAACAGCGGCTCCCTATCTTCATCTACAATTCCCTTTCCCTAATTCTGCAACTATTTCTCATCAAGCTTTCTCTTGGATTTAACTTTCCCAAGTTTATTCTTCTTTTTCATTTCCACAATAATACTTTCTCTGTATTTCTCTCATCTCCTTTCTATTTTCTTTAATTTTCACCGGTTACTCTCTTCCTTATTTTTCTTCATTAATGGAGATGAAGCTACTTTTCATGGGGTCGGGAGACGGAGTTGCCCTTAGTTGGTGGCCGATTCTTAGCTTCACGGTGACATTCATGGACTTGTGGTGGGGTTGGCCGACCCCGGGCGACCCCACCTGAGTCCGTCGTTGCTTTCTGTCTCTCTCTTACATTATCAATTATTCATTAAAACTCATGCCCAACTCAGTGTATATTCTTGAGGAACGGAGGAAGTACAATTTATTTATGAACATAAGTGTATAAAGATTTCCTCTATCTCTAATGTATGACAGTAACACTATAATAAAAAGAATGGCCAAGGACATTTTTTAATACTAATAAGGACGCTAATTTGTGTGTCTAATTATATCAACAAAGCTTCATAAAATGTCTTTATTGTTGGTGTCCAAACTAAAATTAGGAGACACAAATAGAAACATACTAGAAAATAAAAGATTAAGATAATTTGCACTCAACTTAGACCCGCTTCCTTTTGCGTCCAAAATTATGACAATTTTTAAAAAATTTAAGCGCTAGTAATTGTGTCTCGATTTTTGTGTCCTTAATTTTATTTTTTTTAATTATTTTTTTTGGTAGCGTAAGAATATGGATTAAATTAAAAACATGTGTATACATATTACTTTATTCAAAAACAAGATTGGATTAAATGTTTCGAAGCATGTGGGATGGGTATGTGGGGCGTGGAAAATTGTTTTCATAGGTGTATTAGAATTTTGAATGTTTCGAAGTATATATATTTGTTAATCAGAAGTAATGGAGTTTTTCCACGATGCTTTATTTAATTTTAGATGTTCCTAGTGATAATGCAGATATCAATATGAAAAAATTAATCTTTTTCTTAAACGATTGCAAAAGGGTTAATTTATTTTCAATTAGTTAAAATAAATAATTTGATTTTAAATATAAACTTCAAGTTTTCAATTATGCGTAATTGTGACTACTCTACCCAAAATTGACGATTCTTGTATTTGAATCGAATTGAATTTGAATAGAGACACCATTTTTTCGGATCCACACAAAATTTTTTCGCTTGTTTTAATATTTGTGTTACAGTGTAGCGATGGAGAGAGTTTGTGAGAGAAAATAAAATCCAGAAGCTTCCGTTATATCACATAATATTACTTCTTCATCATTGGCAAAAATATAAATCTGAGTACTGTGACTAAAGAAAAGGTATATATAAAATTCTAAAGTTAATGTAATTTTTGTTTTGTGTAAGTGATTATTAGTAAGAATAATTGTCAGGATTGTCGGCATCGGCAAACATTAGTTTGATATTGTCCGTTTTGGATCAAATCTGCACGGATTTGTTTTTGGGTCACTCCCAAAAGACCTCAAATTAATTGGGGTTGGACAGGAATTATATACACCTTCCAACTTCCCTCAAATGTCCGATGTGGGATAGGTCTGTACTAGCAAATCTCCCCCTCAAACCGAAACCACATCGAAACACATAATGGGCTCCGACTCAGACGAATCGTCGGACCCACTCAAACATGGGTCTCGCAAATCGGACCAGACCCGACGCCAACCTGGCTCTGATACCACTTGTCAGGATTGTCGGCGTCGACAAACATTAGTTTGATATTTTCCGCTTTGGGTCAAGCCCGCACGGATTTGTTTTTGGGTCACTCCCAAAAGGCCTCAAACTAATTGGGGTTGGACAAGAATGATATACACCTTCCAACTTCCCTCAAATGTCCGATGTGGGATATGTTTGTACTAACAGTCCCACAATAAGAGTCAATCTTATTGTCGCCACGAGTTCTAAGAAATGTAAATAATAGTTGGTTGGAAAAGTTAGTGGAATATGTGACCCATTTTTTTAATATCGATTTTATAATAAAATGTGAGTAAAGTGAGTTAGTGAAATGTGAGACTTATTTATCATTTATGGTAAAATTGAAGTATGACTTTTATTATAGAAAGAACTAAAATGATAAAGTGTGACTCTTATTATGGATGAAGATTTAAACTCCAGCCAAATCACATTATCAAAGTAAAGTATTTCAAAGTATTTCATGTGACTTTTGTATGTTTATTATGATCCAGGATGAAATCAATTGCTAACTAATTACCAATTCCAAATTGAGACCAATTTTCAACCATTAGATTAGATTAGAAGATCTTGTGGTTAATATAATGCCAAGTGTAATATATTTTAAATTTAAATAATTATTAATTAAATTAAAAGGATATTAATGTCAAATCTTATATGTAGTAATTATAACTAATTAATTTCTCTCTCCTCAAAATCATCTCAAATCTTTAAATTTACGTAACTCTCTCAATTTAAATTATTTTTTCTCAAAAAATATATCAAATTAAAGATAATTTAATAAGGATTCCAACGAGATCTCAATTGCATATGTTCCGACGATGTTCGGGTGATGAAATTTGATAAGTTATATTTCAATTTTCGTACATGTTGATAAGCAGTTATTTTCAACAAATGTAACAAAAAGTCTCAATATATTGTAGGCAAAATCTCAATATTATGCCTGTCCAATCTCAATAAAAATGTGTTGATATTTTCTTGTCCTTGTGTTGATATTCTAATGTCATATTGTTGATATTTGTAATACACAATGTTGATATAAAAAAACACTCACGAAAATTATCATATGATAACATAATGACGATATTACCCTTTTGTTGATATTTTATCTACTATTTATTGAGATTTTGTGAGCTTTAATCTTATTCACTCATTTTAAAATCTAAGGGTAGAGATTTAGTCTTAATTTTGGATTAGAATGTTATAAGCCTTAGAATAGCAGCCTTATAATCCATATAAAATGTGCTTTTAATTTAAATTATATGGACGTGACTTTTTCAAAAAAAGAGAGACAGAAGTGATTATTGACGCAATGCAGAAGTGACGCGGGCGTCGGTGGGATCCATCATCCACTTAATTAATGGAATATGGTGTAATAAAGACACATCGACCTCGACTCGCATTTGTATTCATTACTCCTATTATTTCCCTTTGCTTCTATTCATAATAATTAATTTTCCTTGTCCCATATTTACAACGCGACACGACAGCATTGTCTTGACAATTTAAATTTTTTTTATTAATTTTATAAATTGATTCGATTCTACTTCCTCCGTTCCATAGTAATAGAGGCGTTTTTCCATTTCCATCCGTTCCATAGTAATAGAATCATTTTCTTTTTAGTAAAAGTCAACACATTTTTCCACACTTACTTTACTCTCTCTTATTTTTTTCTCTCTTCATCTCTCTACCTTTTTTCATTTTCCACTTTATTCTTTCTTTACTTAACTCACCTAACACAATTTTTTTTAATCTCCATGCCGAAAAGTTTTGCCTCAATTACTATGAAACGGAGGGAGTACAATATTAGTCATTTATTTTGGTATCAAATTCGTATATGTTGATTCCGTTTTGGAATTATAAGTGTTAACTGATGAATTATAAATCAATTTTGATTTTCCATTGAATCTATAAAATTGGGGCGTAAATACCTAAGTATTTCAGAATCTTCACCAATTTTAGAGTTCGGCCAAACTGCAACGAGGTATCAATATATAAATAAATAATTTAATGAGCCCAATAATTTGAACAGGATACAGTTTAAGTTAGTGTAAAATAAAAAAGTATTCGAAATATTTTATTTGGAAATTACTATTAAAACCAAAAATCGCTTCAATGATTTATCTAAAATCTAAATATCGGTCCGTTAACCGAACGTCAACCACAAATTAAGAAAATCGTACTAGTACAGTACAATACATCGCATTAAAAAGAATTACTCCATAATTTATAACATTGATTAAAAACTATAAATCATGTTTTCGAGAAAAAAACTAGCAAATATAATCATTTCAGCTATATACTTCATGTTTCCGAGCATCGGTTCAATTTACTTCATTTTTGTTGGTATAAATGTACATAAATTATAGTAGTACATGCTTTTTAAATATTTTTTATTCAAAATCAATTTATAAATATTAACTAATTTAATACTCCTTAAGTATACTACTAATCATTCTAGCTACAACAGTTTAGGAAATATTATAATAAAAAATTAAATATCTAAAATTTTAATTTTTTTTATTATTTATAATTATTCGAATCAAGCTCGAATGAATTTATTTCATTTCTTTTTATTTGTATAGAATAGCAAAATTATGTATGATTATCTAAGATTGGACTTATTGTCTAGATAATCTTGTTTATGTGAAGACAGAAAATTCTGTCTATTTATTTTAGATGCTTAATTAAATGATCAAGTTTCGTCATTATGGTTATGTGAACCTTGAGTAAATGTGTTTACATGTTTTATTAATTTATGATGGACATTTAATTTGAGTTATGATTTTATTTGTTAAAATCTAGTTTAACTCGGGCATCACCTATGTACTTATTGCATTGCATGCATAGCTAGTACATGTTTAACTATTCTTTGAATTGGATACATGCCTTATATGCTTAAGTGATAATTAAACTGTTAAAACCACCAACACGAAAATATGAAGTGATAATTACAACATGTTTGTATATGGCCTCCATAAAATTGGTCTTAGTACGAAGTAGTGACCGGCCTGTCTTTACGAGAGGAACATTACCAGTTCGTAAGTTTAGACTTCTCTAGATAAAGGTTATTAAAATCGTAAAATTAGTTTTTCAATAATATCACGACTGGTCTTTACCGGAGTAATGTTGCTGTGAAATTATAAGGACTGTATTTTAATAATGCTTAGAGGGAGCTATAGGAGGAGGTGCTTGTCCGGTTCAACCTTTCTTTAGAGGAGTTCACACACAAGTAAAGAATCATTAGTGCTTAATTTTATGGTTATACGCTTTAGCAGTGTTAGTCAGCCATGCCATTCTTATGGTCTCTGGACTATCTGTCGACATTGTGGCCAGTAAAACCTATGAATTTCTTGCATGAATATGACACGACTTTCTCGTTGAAGAACGTTTGTGCTTGATTTTTATGGATGTAAAATGGATGAATTGTTTTGTGGTTATTTGCAATTCTTTGAAATTTTACATGTTTATATTATTGGTGTTTATTCTCAGCTTGAACGAAAGATGATTGATACTTGGGATATTTATTATGTCATACTTAGTTCGAGGAAGCGTGACTTTGAATTGTTTAAGGAATGGAAAAGTAAGCTTTATATTGATCGCTTGATTAATGACTTGAGGTTGATTCTAAGCAAGGATCGTCCGGCCCCATATCATCTACAAGGAGAGGACAAGGAGTTCCGTGATCAGTGGCATACCGCATATTGTCATCTCAAGGGCTTTGTATTAGCCAGTGTTGGCAATGCCCTTGAGAGGTTTCACTACTAGAAAAATGAGCTGTTCTCACACTTACAATATGACACTTCATAAAAGATGTCAACATATATATCCAATCACCACATCAACGTATCATGGCATTTATAATATGCATTATTGCTGCATTTTAAATAAATGTCAAAAGAGGATTCACTTAATGACATTTCAATACGTGTCTTATGATTATAATGCTAAATATTAAGTCTAAATTTAGGTATAAATTTAATTAGAAAATGAAAATCGGTATTAAGAATATATATGCTCTGATTTTTAGATTAAATAGAATATAAAATAAATTAAGCCTACACGACTATATGATTATATCCACCGATTATGTTTAGAATAATTAACTGAGTTATTACTGTCTTTTAAAGAAAACTTTTATATGAATTCAGAAAATAAATTAGTATATAAATTTAAGTAGTTAATAATAATTAAAAAAACCAAGAAAGATTATATACTTACTATTTTTATTATAATTTCTACAATTCTAATGTTTCAATCTCTAACTTCATTTTTAGTTGACATATTTAAACGCAGTGCACATGAGAAAATTAAATGATATTTCTCACATCATTATATACAAAGAGTGTTTATATATACGTAAAAGTGGTTTGTAAATTAGTTAAAAAAATTAATAGCAAACAACTATTGTTTTATAGTAATAAATTTTACAACAACACTCGTCCATGATTCATTACGGAATAAAATATTTAATAAATATAATTATGACTAATAATTTTATTCATTAAATTACTATTTTTGTTAATAATATTATTTTATTAATAATACTAATACTCCCGTATACATTCTTGTATAATTTTCAATTTGCACTTTAGTCCTTTTCTCTCATAGTAGGCCTTTTTCAGCCATGTAAGTGCAAATTTGCACTTTGCTTATAGGGGCTCCAAAGTAGGCCTTTTTCAGCCATTCAATTATCACTTTAGACCTAGCATAATTGCCAAAATTGAAATTAGAATCTAAATTTTTCCCTCTAAATTTTTTGGAGCCCCTAGATGCAAAATAGAGAAATTTGACTAACCAAAATCACTATAACTGTGTACATGAAACACGTCCTAATATAATTGCTTTTGTGGTCCTCATAAGTTGGAAAAATTAATGGAGACGGTAATTTGGTCATTTTCGTGTTTCTGTTATAGCCCACAGACAAGTGAATTTTGTAAGACACATGATGAACTCCTAATTCAACTACTTTACTAATGGATTTCTTAAGTGCTTGTTGATTGAGCACAGCTAATTTTACAAAACAAAAATGTTTACATAGTTTTGTTTGGTATTTTATTTTTAATCCATTATCCAATTTACTAAGTTGTTTATATTTACTTTATTATTTATATAGATTTGGTGGAATATATTGAAAGAATATGAATAGTAGTTGGATGACAAAGTTAAGAATAACAACGGAATACTAAAATGGATTTCAATCTTTTTTGGCATGTGCTTCTCGCAACGCAAGCAGGAATGATAAGATATTATGTTGGTGGAAAATGAATAATTTTGTTCTATGGAGTATTTGTTAATTCTAATTATTATATCTAATTAAATTTTAGTTATGATATGATTACTTAGTTTGGCGGAATTTTTGGTATACTAAACTTTTATATATTAAATCTTGCTATGTAAATTATTTTTATATATTTAAAATCAATTTTTATTTATAATATGATTATAGTGGTAGAAAATATGTACGTAAGAGTCTTTATTAATAAAAGATTATGCTTTTAAAAGAATACAAAAAAGATATGTAGTAAAGATTTTAACATATATTTGATTAAAATTGTGAATGACTTAAATATAATATATAAAAAAATGTTGTACGTATATTTTAGTAGATACTACTCTGATAGGATAAACCTCCTACCGGGCTGATCGGCGTCCGTAGATTGGCGATCGATAAATGCATGTCGCGGGCAAGTGCCCGTCGAGCACGACGGTTTTATCACTTGGAGAACAGAATGAACGATAATATTGATATTCTATTGATTGATTTATCAAATTATTACAATAGCTCATATTTATAAAGCTAATAACTAACTTAATGAACAAGAAAACAAAGATACGAAAAAGATATGCAAATCCTAATTTATCTAACTAATAATGCTCGTATCATACTCCCTCCGTCCCATTCTAAGTGGAATATTTTTTATTTCGGCACGAGATTTTATGTAGTGTTGTTTTATGAATTAAGTGGAAAAAATAAAAAAATACTACTTATATCACTAAAACATGAGGCATATTTTTTTTTGGTTTTCATTTTGATGCATGTTTTTGTGACACCGAGGACGAAGCATAGTGGCAACTCCGACCCCCCCACTTTTCGATTTTGGATTCGCCTCTACTATTATTTCTGCGTCCGCACGTGTTTGTAATGTATTGCTAATATATTACGATGGTGTTCGATGCGTTAGACAAAATAATATTGAAATGCAATAGGAAATAAGTTAAAATAGAGTGCACTTAGCACTAAATAAGTCACAAGGGTGTTTTACGATGAATAATTGTGAGATACTCCCTCCGTCCGCCATTAGGAGTCTCATTCATGGGCGGCACGGGTTTTAAAAAATGTTAAGAAAAATGAGTGAAAAAAAGTTAGTGGAATAAGGGTCCTAATTGTATATATTAGTTTTAAATGAAATGTGAGTGAAATGCGTTAGTGGAAGGTAGGACCCTATTACTATTTATGGTCAAAGTGAACCAGGACTCTTATTCGCGGATGGACTAAAATGGAAAAATGGGGCTCCTATTCGCGGACGAAGGGGGGTACGTTATAATCTTAGCATTGTGGTAGACGAGCTGATTATTAAATTAATGATTATTAATTTTATAATATTAAAGAAAGAAACGAAACATGTTTAGAAAATTGGTGGAATACTTTTCTATTATTTTATCATTATTACATACATATCTTTGTCGATGTGTACAATATATAATGTATATATCAAATATATTTAAAAGTATTAATCCAATTTATGTACAGATGTCGAATATCTTTATTGATAAATTAGGGAGAACAAATTAAGGATTTAGCGGGGATACATTAAGAGAGAACAAATTAGGGATTTAGCGGGAGATACATCATGCGCCAAAACATGAATCTCACAACCGTCCACTCCTCCCACAACTCTAAGCAAATTTAGGAATTCACAATTATATCAAATAGTTTAGCACAGAGAATAAAGACGAGAAGAAATTCAAGCTGAGGTCTACCTTTGATTCTTGCAAGGTGAGTTTTTCTGTGAAATTATTCTGAGAACGAATGATGTAATATATTCATGGGAATGATAATCTATTGTTGCTGACATAGGTTATTATGTTTTAATCACGTATTATAGATTTCAATTGAATTTTATTATGCGATGTGATCAAGTTTAAAGTAATTTTTTGTTTTAACCCCCAAAAGTTTGATGAAATGATCTCAAGTTTCACTATCATTTTTGCCACCTATTGTCTTTACTTATTTTCACTTCAATGTATGTAGTTACATATGACTTCTAAAGGAGGGATACAGATTTAAAAAAGTGCTCATTTGCATGAGGAACGAAATATGTCAGCACAAAGGTTTATACTAGTGAAGGTAAAAAAAAAATACTCGGTTTCTAGGTGATAGTTGGGAAAGAAAATCGTGTTATGTTTCGATTAAATAGTGAAACTAAATAGAATCTGATGGATTTATTTTGACAACTATAAAACATCTTGATTCAAATAATTTCACCCCTAAATTCCATTTTTCCATGCTGTAATCTTAATAATCTCATTGATGCATTATTAAATTCTAAATTTTCTTCCTATTTTTAGTACATTGTAGTACTTGTTAATTTGAGAAGCCTTTCATCATTAATTGAGTTTCAATTATCTAGTTATAATCCCCACTTATCCGTTCAATTGACATGATATAATCTTTTGTTTCGGATGTCTCAAAAATATAATACTACATATTAAAAAATTTATTCTTTACTAGTAATTTTTGTAGTACTTGTTAAAATTTAAATTACCTGATTGAGTTGATCTTTTCTTTGGTCGTACTATATTGTTAGGTAGTTAACATATCTTTTAATATAAATTTTATAATGATTAGCAGGTTTTACAACTAAGACAACAATGAGCAATAATAAAGAAGCTTTGAACATGTTTCCATATTCAAACCATAGGCATGGGAGTGTGCCACAATTGCCAAATGAGGATATAAGTGTTGACGTCGAAGAAGAGGAGGAAAGTAATGGGCAATCACGCACTCTGATAAGCTCCTTAATCTTTTAGATAATAGACTAATCATAATTTTTTGTGCTTAAAGGTAGTGCATCTGGACCTGAATCTATTGGAAAGGAAAGCAGAGGCCCTACCTTTATGGCAGATATTTGGGGTCGCCCTCCAAACCCACCACTCATTTCTATTGAGTATAATGAGTTTGGTCAGCCTATAGGTGGTGAAAGAAGCAAGCTTTGCCATTTCTTAGTTTCAATCGCAAGAAATGGTAAATATTGTCCATTAGATGTTATTAATTGGCATGCCATACCGAGGGGGAAAAAAGTTGAGATGCTTGAAGTTGTAAAGGTAATAACATTTAAAAAGAGTGTAGATTATTTAATTTATCATGCTCGTTTATCCTTCTATGCTTTTGGACTAAATTAGCTTTCTCATTTAATACATTTATTAAGCATTTGTTATGTTATTTAACATGTGGCTTATGTTTTGACATGCATTGATCTTACTTTTTAATGCTTATTTTTCATATGAATCCTATTATCACATATACTTAGTACTCATTACTAGCTGAATTCTTGCTATGAAGCTGACACATGTATGAGTTCTTGCATGAAGTTTAAATCATTGGATGTAGCTTTGTTAAGAGTACTTTTTTGGACATCAAATCAGAATACTCTCGATTATCACATGATATCATTATCAATTGTTATTTAAGTTCTATTTTATTTAACTCTTTAAGAATTAGTGTAATCTATTTTTTGTTCCAGGCCATTGGCAATTGTATATACATAGTATAACAATGTTTGTCTGTCTAATGTAGTTACGATTCACTATCCCTATCATTGCCGAAAAATGGGTTTTGTCCTCCATCAGAGTTCAATGGAGAAGCTGGAAGCATTATTTGAAAACGAGGTATTGGGCTGACGTACCTATCGAGCAATTAATACATGCCAAGGATGATAGAGTTTTGGAGGATCAATGGATCAAATGTCTTGCTTACTGGAGAGCGGAAGATACGAAGGTTTATTCTAGTTTTTCTATGTGTAATGATATTTCATTTAAGCTATGAATCTACTTATCATTTTGATTTTTGACTTGCTATTTGAATATATAAGAGAAACCAAAAAGCTCGAGCAAAGAAGTTGGTGAATCAAAGAACAGGAAATACATAATTTGCGTGACATCCATTGGATATTTATAATTTCCGATCCACATTAAGATGACAGGTACTCTAAATTTGATTACTAATTATATTGTTTGAACTACTCGTGTTAATTTATACTACTACTTTTTAGTGGACATGTGCATTCTCTCTGTGTGTGGACGTACTACTATTGAATTCAATTTTAGTTGGATATTTATATTTTAATTCACTAGATAAGTGCTCTACATGTATTGTTTTTGCCCGGCCTTTGTATGTGGATATTAAAATATACTATTTTCTGTAGTTATTTTATAGATTTGCATTAATGTTTATGATTAGTGTTCAGTTGTTATCATTCAAAGTTGTAGAATTTTATTTGCATATGCAATAATTTACAAAATTTTGTTTAGATTTGTTTTCTTACTCCAAAATTTGTCATAGCCATTAACTTATCCCCCCGCAAAGTGTATGGAGAGAGAGAGAGAGGTGATGGCGACACATAGTAAAGATGACGAGTTGTTCATTATGTGATTGTGTATGTTATTTAATGCTTGATTATGTGATTGTTTATATTATTTAATGCTCCTACTTCTATTCTTTATCGCAGGTTGGCAGATTTGCAAGGCTGAAGTATTATGTTTCAAATATGTGTTGCACTTTTAGAAATATTTGGACCTCAATTATTAGTACTACTACTATTTATTCGTAGGTTTTTGATGTAAGATCATTATGACATTAGATTTTTTATTCAACTTTAGCATTTTATTTTAATTAGTTGTTTATATAAATTTTGTTGGATGGTTAATAGCAATTTAATATGATTTTTTTACATTGAAAGTGAAAATATAATTATATATTTTTGTTATTCAAATTTAGCATTTTATTTTATTTGAATTAGTTGTTTATATAAATTTTGTTGGATGGTTAATAGCAATTTAATATAATTTTTTTACATTGAAAGTGAAAATGTAATTATATATTTAATAAAGATGTAAATATAATAATATGAAGGATTAAATGTAATTTATAAATATTTATAGGATGAAAATACAAATTATAGCAATTTGTAGGTCAAAAGTATAAATCAAATAAATATAGGTTGGAAGTTGTAATAATATATATTTGTGGGGTTTATTTGTAAACTTTCGTGCATTTATAGTGTAGTTTAAAATAAGAGTTTGTGACAATATAAATTGCGATGACAAGAGTTTTTTCTTGACACTTTTTGAGTGTGATAAAGAAGGATTTATCTTCACACTATACTTGTTATCACACTTTTTTTCCTCACATGTGCAATAAGTGCCATTACACCTAAAGTGTCAAGAAAATAGTTTTCTAGTTGCATTTATACATGTCATAATATGTGAATTTTCTAGTAGTGTTTGACAAATCCAAAAGACTGTTGATCAACAAGCCCAAGTGGTTTGAAGAAAAGTCCTCTAAGATAAAAGTTGGACTCACTGTGGAGCATTTAAGGAGCGAGGTATTGATTGGATAGAGAAATATAAGAGCAGCCCATGCAATGAAAATCACCCACATTGAAACTTTCAAAATCCATTTTGTTGATGAAAAAAGAAAATTGGGCGTGGCCTTCAAATTCTCATTTCTTGAGAGAAGAGGCTGTGTGCTTGATTTCTCGTCCATTTTTGGCCAACAAAATCTCAAGGAAAAGCCAAAAGGGCTTTTCTAGGATATGTACTTTCGTCTACCACTAGCTACAATTTATATAGAAAGAATTTTGTATTATTATTTATTTAAAAATGGTAAATTAAAATTATAAAAAAATAAAAAAATAGTACAATTTGGTATCATGCATGTAGTAATGGCGGGATAACGAATAGAACATCAAGCCATATTCATCATGAGTATTCGTGAAAGAACATAAATGAACTTGAACCACATAAGCATCTCCATCCGTGCTCTTAGCTAAGAGCACGGAGTTGGGTCCGGACCCATTTTTACTCCTTTTCCTTAGCTAAAAGCACAACACCCACATCCGTGCTCTTAGCTAAGGACAAGCTCAAGGGTCCCACCATTATTCAATTTAAATAAAAACATTTCCACAATATTAAAATGCATTAAAAATACCCGGAATATTATTACAAATTATAAAATAATTACAAATTACATAATTAAAATCCTAAAAATTAAAAATTACATAATTAAAATACTAAAAATTAAAAATTACATAATTAAAATCCTAAAAATTAAAAATTACATAATTAAAATCCATAAAATTAAAAAGACCCACTACTCGCTGCCGAATTTCGCCCAAATGTGATTGATTATATCTTTTTGTAGCTCAGTGTGGGCTCTTGTATCGCGCATTGTGTGTCTTCTTTCGATCCTCTCGTTCACCGTCGTATGCACACCTCGGCGTGGTGGAGACCTCGCGGTTGAGCTTCCGGCTTCATCATCGTCGTAAAAGTTAGCCGTCCCTCGGTCCTTCGTCAGCTATAATCATGTTGTGCAAGATAATGCACGTGTACATGATGTCGGCGATATTCTTAACGCACCAAAGCCGAGAAGGGGACTTCACAATGTTGAATCGGCCTTGAAGGACCCCAAAAGCTCTTTCGACGTCTTTCTGAGCAGACTCTTGACGCTGCGCAAAAAGAATCCGTCTCGGCTCTTGTGGATTGCTGAACGACTTCACGAAAATCGACCACCTTGGGTAGATACCATCGGCGAGACAGTAACCCATGTGGTATGCATTTCCGTTGACGGTGAAGTCGATCGCCGGTGCTACACCATTCAAAACATCATCGAAGAGTGGTGAAGAATATAACACGTTCAAGTCATTGTTGGATCCGACAACACCAAAATATGCATGCCAAATCCATGGGCGGTAGTCGGCGACCGCTTCAAGGATAAGCGTTGGGCCGCCGCCTTTGTGGCCGCTTAAGAATTGCCCCCTCCAAGTAGTCGGGCAATTCTTCCACTTCCAATGTATGCAGTCAATGCTGCCTAGCATACCGGGAAAATCGTGGACTGTTTCGTGAAGACGAAGCAACCGTTGACAATCATTGATGGTGGGTGCCCGAAGGAATTCCGCGTCGAAAGCAGAACGAACGCCGTCGCAAAAAATTCTTGAGGCATAGGATTCTAGTTGACTCACCGACATGCAAATACTCGTCGAAGAGGTCAGCCGTTTGCCAGTAGCAAGTTGTCGGATGGCACAAGTACACTTTTGCAACGCCGAGAGACTTTGCCGACCGGTTGCGTCTACACCTGATTGAAAGTATTCGACACGGGTGGACAATGTGTTGACAATACGCATAAACAACCGTTTTGACATGCAAAAACGGCGCCGAAAGTAATCTTCTGGATACCGCGGCTGGTCGGAAAAATAGTCAGCAACGAGCCTTTCGTGGGCTCCCTCTCGATCACGAGGGATGTAGCGACGTTTTGATCTAGTTGGTTGAGGGGCGGGGGTATTGGCGGTGACATAGGCTTCATAGGCGGCACGATATTGTTCATAATATTCTTGTTCTTCGCGCTCCGCTTCCGCAATGAGATTGGTGAAATCCATTTTTCAATTTTTTAGAGAGGGTTTGAGTGAAAGAGGAAGATGTATTTGATTTAGTTTGAATGGGAGATAATTTGATGTGAAAAGTGGATGATGAATGTGTGTATTTATAGATGATTTTGGGATTAAAAAAAATCACAAAAATCCAAACAAATCGTCCAAAAACGGCTCTATTTTTTTGGGAATCCAAAAATATTTTTTTTTATTTTTGATATTATTTCGAATTATTTATGAATTTTTTTTTTTAAAAAAAGAAAATTCGAATTTGCCAACGGCTAAGCCGTTGGCCAATCAAGACGTGCCACGTAGGGCTGCTTAGCGGCACGGGCGTGCTCTTAGCTAAGAGCAGCGCCGTGCCGCTGGCACGGACGGACAACTCGCAGCGGCAGACGGACGAGCTCGTGCTCAGCGGCACGAACAGACGGACGGATTTGCTCCACCGCGGCGGATCCTCTAAACTGAAGGGGCTACACACATGTAAATGATTTTATTTATATTATTTTAACGTTTATCGAGCACAACCGCATGAAATTTTAAGGGAATATATGGACAATTAATCCCTGATTTTCTGTAAACAGACGCTTAAAAAATTAAGGACAAAAAAGTAAAAAGAACCTGCTATATTATTGTACCTCAATAATGAATTAAATTAATAATGACATGAAGAACTTTTATTCATAAAATGCAATGATTACATATTATTTTAATTTGAACTTCTTATAGTTACTTTATTTTTTACTAAAAAGTCCCTTGTTATGTTTTCAGTGATATCGTTAATGTTTTTACCGTTAATAAATACTCCGTCCCATTAAATATGCAACATTTGCTTTTCGGCACAAGATTTTATGTAGTGTTGTTTTGTAAGTTAATGAAGAAAGAGTAAAGTAAGAGAGAAGAAAAAATAGAGAGAGTATTGTTTTCATTTTTAAAAATATTTCAATTTTAATGAGACAGATAAAAAAAGAAAACGTTTCATTTCTAATTAGAAAGAAAGAGTACGGTAGTTTATTTTTGCAATGAACGTAATTGTGTAATGATTGCCACTATCTCTGATATATGAGTAAATTATAAACACGTGTAATCAGATTACTTTATTTAAAAGAATGAACTGAAAACCAAAACTTAAAAAATGGAGTTTGCAATTTTTTTTCAGTACCCAATATTTATTAAGTTACATTTTTAGTCAAAAAAATTCATCTCTTAAATTCAGTCCCAATTTTTATTATACGCTCTTTAGTCCTTGAGGGCTATATTTGTCTGTTTAGTACTATGATCTAAGGACTAAACTTATGATATTTGAATATTTATGTACTTCTTTTGTAATTTTTTAACGATAAAAAATCTTGTGGAATTATTAAATCTTTGTATATTATCTCAAAACAAATTATTTAAATCTTTATAGTGTTATCTAAAAATAAATTATTTAAATCTTTATAGTATTATTTAAATTATTGCATTAAAATTGAGAAATTAATATGTATTTGTAGTACTCCATTATTTAGAAAATATTGAATGTATATTTTAAAGCATTCATTTTTAGTTTGATGCTTGGTTGCAACAGTAATTTATAGTAATTTTATATATATCAATATTTTTATATGCATCAAGTTGTAATTTATGTTGCCTTAAATTGAGTTGTAGTTTATTTTATTTAAATGAATTTATTTAAATTATGGTTGCAATCAAGCATTAACTTAAAAATGAATCATTTAAAAACAAACCATTGAATATTTTTTAAATAATACTATAAATATATATTAATTTCCCGATTGTAATGCAATAATTTAAATAATACTTCCCTCCGTCTAATTCAAGATGACCATCTTTCCTTTTTTTTGTTTGTTCTAATTAAGATGATCATTTCCAAATTTTGAAAATAACCTCCTCTCTCCTCATTAAAAATGTTCAACTATCTTTTTCCTCTCTACCTTATTCTACCTAACAACACTTCATAAAATCCCGTGTCACTCAAGAATGTGGTCATCTTGAGTAAGGGCGGCACGGTACGGTATACCGCACCGAGAATGTCATATCACATACCGTACCGCAAATTGTGGTATGAGAAAATGTTATACCTATACTTACCAAATATTTTGGTATACCGCATTGCGATATACCGAAAATTCGGTTTGATTATTTCCGATACCGTTACCATACCGTCTATGCGGTATACCATACTTTCACGTTATACCGAAATTAGGTATGACATATCGAGTACGGCATACCAAATAAGATATGACATACCGTTATATCTGTGTTTCATACTACAAAAATTCTATTATAGCCAAATATTTAAAATAATATTTCACCTATTTAAATAATGTCCAAAAGATTAAAACTACACCACAATCAAATCTATACAGTGAACTTGATTTGCATCTCTGCATGAGTGTGTTTAGGGTTGGGGGCGGCTGAACTAAAATATGGAAGTAGGGTTAAGGATTTTAACATATTAACTATTTTTATATAAATTTTAAATACAACATATATACCGAATTTTTGGCAAATATCGTAAATGCGGTATATTGCGGTATACCACGGTATAGGAAAATCTATACCTTTACCGTACCGAAATCTATCGGTAAGGTATCGTACCGTACCGCAAATTCGATATTTTCGATATTTTTTTGGTACGCTAAGTGCAGTATTTCGGTATATTTAGTCAGTCCTAATCTTGAGTGGGACGAAGGGAGTACTACAAAGATTTAAATAATTTGTTTAGATAATATACAAAGATTTAGCCAGCCCTAATCTTTATATATCTACCTCACGTGAGTGGAATACCAACGTTTTTTCCCATTTCTAATACTCCTATTAACCAAAAGTAATTGAGTTTTTCCAGGAGGCTTAATTTAATTTTAGATGTTCCCATGTGATATTGCAGATATCAACATGAAAAAATTAATCTTTTTCTTAAATGATTGCAAAGGGGTTAATTTATTTTCAATTAGTTAAAATAAATGAATTTATTTAAATATAAAATACTTCAAGTTTTCACTTATGCATAACTGTCACTACTCTTCCCCTAAACCCTAAATAAATACTATAAATTTATGCATAACTGTCACTACTCTTCCCAAAATTGACGATTCTTGTAATTAAATTGAATTAAATTGGAATAGAGACACCGTGTTTTCAGATCCACACAATTTTTTTTGCTTGTTTTAATCTTTGTGTTACTATGTATCGATGGAGAGAGCTTGTGAAAGTAAAAAATAAAAATACAATCTAGAAGTTTCAGTTATGTCACATAATATTACTTCATCATAGGCAAAAATAAATACCACTACGATTAAAAGAAAAGGGATAAAATTCTAAAGACTAGTACGCTTTTTATTTTTCTTTATTACTATCTCGGTCCAATAATAAAAATCACCTTTTTCATTTCGGTTCATCCCATAATAAGAGTCACATTTCATATTTACTATAATTGATAAGTAGATCCCACGTTCCACTAACTCACTTCACTCACATTTTATTATAAAATTAATACAAAAAAATGGATCTCATATTTTACTAACTTTTTCAATTTATTATTCTTTACATTTCAAACTCTTCTCACACCAAATGTGACTCTTATTGTGGACTGGAGAATAATTTATTATGATCATATAAAATGTGCTTTTAATTTAAGAGTGAACTATAAAAATAGTCCCTGAACTGTACGTTTATCTCGCCAATGAACCCTGGACTTTAAAAAATATCCCCAGACAACCCTGGACTAAGCGTTTTATCTCGAAAATGGTCATTTTTCACTGTTTCGTGACGAAAATACCCTTTTGAGGGGTTTGAGCAATTTGGTCTTTTTACATTTTAAATCTGATATTATTTCAGTTATGTACTATATCTGATATTATTTCAAATTATCATTCTTCTTAGATCATATAACACGATTTATTCCGAAAATAAATATGCATCTAATGTAAGACTAATATAATTTTCGTTTATTAATTTAAAAAAAAATCAAAATTGACTAGAAAATTTCAACAAAAATTCTCCTATATCAAATTTTTAGTAGTATCAAATTTTTAGTCAACTTCATAATATTTTTAGTCAAATTCTCCTATACATTAGATGCATATTTATTTCGGAATAAATCGTGTTATATGATCTATTTATGATTAAAACTATTAAATATTGATTAAAACTAAGGCGTCACCGTACATTATTGATTAAATATTAGACTCTATCAAATATTGATTAAAACTAATACTTTGTTATTTAATAGTAATTTTAATAATTAAAAAAATTTATTGATAATTAAAAATTAAAATTTAAAATTTAATTTTATAAAATTAAATCTAATATTGAAATAAAGAAACAAATTGAAGGATGACAAAAGGAAAGAAGAATGATAATTTTGAAATAATATCAGATTTAGTACATCACAGAAATAATATCAAATTTAAAATATAAAAAGACCAAATTGTCCAAATCCCCTAAACCCCCAAAAGGGTATTTTCGTCACGAAACAGTGAAAAATGACTATTTTCGAGATAAACGCTTAGTCCGAAATTGTCTAAGGATATTTTTAAAGTTCGGTGATCATTGGGAAGATAAACACATAGTCCAGAGATTATTTTTATAGTTCACTCTTAATTTAAATTATATGGACATGACTTTAAAAAAAAAAAAAAGTGAGGCAGCAGTGATTACTGAGGCAATGCGGAGTCCACACCATCTTTTCATATAGTGACGCGGGCGCCGGTAGGTACCAGTTATTGAATGGAATAAAGATTCTTTGTTACTGTTTCCCTTTGCTTCTATTGATAATAAATATTTTTCCTCGTCCCAAACATTTAAAATTATTTAAAACGTGACACGACAGCATTGTCTATATGACTTGACTTATTTTAACACAAGTGATACCTACAAGTGTACGAGACTAGTGTAGCAATTAACAAGCAAGAGTATCGTATCCCACAGAGACAAATTCGTATCAACTTAACTACCATGAACAAATGTTGACTACTATCTAGAGAATCATGAAAGGTTTGATTATTTTCTAACACTACGAAAAAATATAATAAGCAAATAAACAAGTAAAAGCAAGTAAACACGGAGTGAAAAGATAATATGGAGAAAAAAATTGTAAAACTCAAGGATCCGATGCACAATTCCAAGCTCTTATCCAATCAAATTGTCTTACCTTTTGGTGTCTCTAGAGTTACTAAGTCGACCACAATTATAGATTAAACCCACTCCCGAGGTGAGAAACCTGTAGATTAGGTGCTAGGATTGAAGTCCCCTTCTAATCCTGTAGATTAGGTGCTAGGATTGAAGTCCCCTTCTAATCCTAAAACCCCCAACTCCCAAAAGCTCGATTAGGTCAAAGACCCCACTCAAAACCTCAACTCTCCCGAGTTTTATTGCATTAAGGGGTGAATTATTCCTATTTCCAGATTAATTATTTCATCTCCCGATTAATCTAATTAATCCTACACAATCAAGTGGTGATCAAGCAATTGAAAGGAATAAACCCAAGAATAATCAAATAACTACAAGAGCAAGGTAAGAATAAAATCAATTGGATAAAAACTATGAAATTAATGCATCTTCACCAAGAATTCTACAAAAAGGTGTTTAGCTACTCATGTTCATGGAGAAAACTAAGTTTAACACAAAGAATCCGAACAAAAACATGAAAGATAGATAATAAGAAGTCCTGTGGAACAAATCTATGGAATGAAGTCTTCAATCTTCCGATCTGGAGTCTTCAATCTTCAATTCTTCTCTCCAAGTGTTCTTGGGGGTGTGTGTGAGTGATGGAGGCGGTAGGTGGAGAATGATTCTCGTCTCATCCAACCCTAGCCTTTTCTTCCCGTTTTTCCACTTTAAAAATATCATTTTTAGCTTTCAGACGCGTCAAACTGACGTACCCAGTGTAACATCCCCAACTTTTGAACCTTAGTATTATTATTATAATCTTAACTACAAATAATTATAAATAAGAGATCAATGTAGTATTTATAAACTGCCCGTTTGAATTTTTAATATCGATCTTTTTGAGTTATAAAGAAATCAAGACGAAATATACAATAGGAGTTGTTGGTTTTACCACGATTAATTTAAAATAATAAATCCAAATAATAGTACATGATACGAGAAGTCCAATTAAAATATACAATACAACCAAATCCTAATCTTTTACAATAAGAGATAGGCATGCAAGTTCGGGCAGCCGCTCAACGGTCGTGCTCAAGCTCCGAGGAAAGCCGATACATCGACGAGGATAGCCCATGCTCCATAAATAGATGCTATTTACTACAAAAGAAGAGAATTAGAGAGAGTAACAAAATAAATTGTGGAGTAAATCTTTGAATGGATTAGGGAGTATCAAATGAAATCCAATAATAGATTTGATGAAATTCATTCCCAAATCCAATCAAAATCTTTGCAAGATTTCAACCGAATGGACATTAAATGCAAGTGCAGAGAGATCAAAGCTTCAAATGCTCCCTCAATTCTCAAGCTATATTTTTAGCCGTAAGATCAAGAAATAGGATCCAAATTAGATCCTTAGGAGATTTTGAGGAGATCTTTTGGCAGTAAACCTCCCCCAGATTAAACCTCCCCCATGTTAAACCTTCCCCATTGTAAACCCCCCCCCCCCCCCCCCCACTTGTATAGCAACTTGAAGAAATAGCAACTATATAAACCCCAGCCTTTCCACTTCAGGAAACCCATCACTATCAAACATTCTACAAATTCTCTTCATACACATATATAGAATAAAGGAGTACGAGGAGGGAGAGTTGCAGAGAGCTGCAGACAATCGTAGGATCAAGCCTACAATCCAACAACACTTTGTTCCCGCATCAAAAGGTAAACACCAAGCCCTTCTTTTCTTTCATATGTACAAGTCTGCATACATATAGTTGCAAGTAGAATCTGCCCAAAGTTAAAAATTCACACCAAGATTTACATGTTTCACCATGAGTCTTCCAAGTAGCAACACATTATTCAAGAGTCACCAAATCCATAGAGTAGACAAACCAAGTCCTACCACCAAGTAAGCACAAGCTAGGAAAACTTATCTCACGGTCATGAATCTGTCGGATTCCGGGCGAGCTAGGAAACTGTCAGCCAACGATGACAGCCCAACCTCCTTCGAATCCATCACTGATTTCGCCCCTTCACAAATCTACAAGTTAAAAATACCAAACCTTGAAATTAAAGATTAATCTTTAGAAATAAAATAAAAGGGATAACTGATAAACTGGCCTACCTTACCTGTCGGAGAATGGCGAGGGAGCGGCGGATCCGAGAGAAAGAGGGAGATAGGTAGAGAGGTCGGCGGCGGTCTAGGTGGTGCATGGCGGTGACGGCGGCGGAATCCGAGAGGGGGAAGGCAGCGACGGCGAGCCGCCGCGCGCACAGCAGCAGCGGCGACGCCGGCGTAAGCAGGGCCGAGAGAGGAGAGAGGAGTGAGGAGTGAGAGAAGAAAGAGAGGGAGAGAGGAGAGAAAGAAGAGAGACGGATGGAGGGGAGAGAGAGAGAGAGAGGGCCCCGCCGGAGGCGGCGACGGCGGACGGGGGGCGGCGATGGCAGCAATTGAAAAGGGGGGGACTTCCTCTAATTTTAGGCTACGGTGAAATGAGGAGGAAGATGAATTGGGAGTATATATATATTGTTTATTGTTTATTATTATTTGCTATTGGGCTAATGATAATTCATTTGGGTTGAACCAGTGAAAAAAAAAATGAATATGGGCCCAACCTTTTAATAATTTGGTGCTGTAGTAAATAAATGTAGGAAGGCCCATTTTCAAAATTTAATTATATTTTAGCCTATGTTTTAATCTAAGGTTCGATTATAATTTTTATGGTTTCTTGTAACTAAGATCAAATAATTGTTCCTTGGATTTATTTTAGAGTTTTTGCATAAGAGTAAATTTTGAAGTTAAGTATAAGTTTAATTCAATCGAAGCCGAGAATAGTGAACGAAGAAACATTAAATAGTATGCGAGTTTTAGGAATGTTTTAAAGAATAATGAAAAAAAATAAAATAAAAGGGATTAATTAGGAGGCATGCATTCCTATTAGAGTTTAAGATTTTCTTGAAGTCTAATTAGTGTTTTATATTATTATGTTGTGATGTTTTCAAAAAGGTTATCTCCGCAAATTAAGGACAGAGCAAGAAATTCAAGTTAAGGAAAATTAAACGAACGAGGTGGGCTTTCGAACTAAAGTATTTTTATGGGCTTTCTATCCTACATTATTATGTGGTGAAAAATGCTTTCAGTTATTTAAATTCAAAGTATGTTTTGTCTTGCCATGTTTTTGTTTTGAGCATTACCTATCTGTTCGCCTAGAAAGGGGAGCGACCCTACTAGACCAGTTATGTTGTGAATCAAATTCGGGTCTGAGTGTGGGAGTGATTCCCTGCTCAGGCTAGTGTACACCAGGGACCGGGAGCCATCCTTCGAGTTGGCCGGTCATTGTGACCGTGGAATGTGGCCACATTCCCCGCACCAGAATGAAGTTCAGATATGGTATATGTTCCAGGAAAAATTGACTGCGCAGTCACAGTTTTTAAGAGAAAATGTTTTTAGTGTTCTCGGGCATTTTCAGTAAAACCCCGAGTTCACTCAGTTATGGCTTGACAAAACCAGTTTTTATGAAAATATATTTCGGCATTGTGTTCACTGAGTACATCAAGTACTCAGCCCTGCATTTGTTTTAAAAATGTGCAGGTTAAGCGGTGATGACGAAGGGCGGTGTTGAGCAAGGATGGCGAATGTGTTTCAGTATTATAATGCTCAGATGAATCGTGTCTCCATACACGGTGTCATTCTCTCTTGACTCTTCCGCTGCAGTGTAAAAGTTGAACTTATGTTGTTTTGTATTGTGTACTCTGATATATTTTTCAGTCATTCCAATTTGATTTCGTTCATTTCAGTTGTGCCGAGATTCCCCTTTCTTCCCCCGCTTCTTAAATCCTCCCCTAGTCGCGATAAACCGCGTTTGCTATCCCTAGCAAGGTGCGGTCGTGACACCCAGCCCAGTAGAATATTTACACTGTAAATCCACCCGGGCGGGTGACCATTTCAGACCCCTTTCTGCACTCGTCACGCTGTCTTCAGGATACCCGGCCGGGTGGAATATTTGTGCTGGAAATTCACCCGGCCGGGTGTCGTTTTCCGGCCCCTTTCTGGTTCTCAAGTCCTACCCGGCCGGGTGTAGCCTTTGAAGGCCGTGCTGCCTCCTATGCACAATCGGCCGGATTTTTGCCTTTTTTTCATCTATTTATCCTAGAACACTCAACAAACACATGAAACTCCAAAAGATAGGATAATTGGCTGGAAATAGACAATTCAAACATCAAAACTCAATATTAAGCACCTCAACATACCAATTAAACCGACTAAAACATGAGTTTATCACTGTACAAATTATTTAACGGTAGATATGGACATTTAAATTATGTATCAAATTCTGATTCATATATGTCGATTCTGTTTCGGAATTATAATATGAATTATAAATCAATTTTGGTTTTCCGATGTATCTATCAAATTGGGGTACCTAAAGCTAAAATTGTGTATTTCGATATCTTCTCCAATTTTAGAGTTCGGTCAACTGCAACGAGATATCAATATATAAATAAAGGCTTTAATGAGTCCAATCATTTAAACAGCTGAGCATATAGTTTAGTTAGTGTAAAACAAATAAAATATTAAAATATTTTTTTATTTTGGGTAAAACTATAAAAACCAAAATCGCTTCAATGGTTTATCTAAATATTGGTCCGTTAACCGAATGTCAACCATAAATTAAGAAAATTGTAGTACAATACATTTTTTTAATAATCCATCGCATTAAAAAGAATTACTCCATAATTTGAAACGTAGATTACAAACTATAAATCATGTTTTCGAGAAAAAAAACTAGCAAACATAATCATTGTAGCTGTATACTTCATGTTTCCGAGTATCGGTTCAATTTACTTCGTTTTTGATGGTGATAAATGTACATAAATTGTACTCCTACATTACTTTTTAAATATTGTGCATTCAAAATCAATTTATAAATAGTAAGTAACTAATTTAATACTACATAAATTGTACAGTACATAGTAAGTAATATTTAATACTACATAATTTGTACATACTTTTCAAATATTTTGCATTCAAAATCAATTTATAAATATTAACTAATTTAATACTCCGTAAATTATATACTACTCCTTACTGCTCATTCTAGCTACAACAATTTACGGAATATTATAATTTTTATTGAATAATGTATAATTATTTCGATTCAAACTCTAATAAATTTTTTGTATCATTTCTTTTGTATTTATATAGAATAGCGAAACTATTAACGAAACTAATTTGTACCTTTGTACGTAACTTTGTTTTATTGAATTTTAAAAATTTAAGGACATTATACACATATAAAATTTATGTGTATTCATCTTTATTTCTTTTTTTCCAAATGAGAAAATAGAATCACACCTCCGGTTCGGTTAACCATACTTTCGGCCAGGATATTGTGCGATTGGTTAGTCGGTTTTGGTTATTTGATCTCTGTTTGTAGCCCTATTTAATGAGTTTTAATTTATTTCATAATTCAAGATATAGTAGTACTTGTTTAGTTTCGAATTTTTGAATCCAGATCAATTTTTATAGTTCCGATTCAAATTTTGATCAGTTACGTCCACATATTCAATTTTCAGATTTTCTGTTTTCCGATTGGATACACTTGGGTAAAAAATCGAACTGAAAATGTTCACCTCTAAGAGCATCGCAGCAGCATGCTCGTCCGTCGTGCCGCTGGCAAGGACACGTTCGTCCACCGCTGCAGCTCGTCCGTCCGTGTTAGCGGCACGGCACTGCTCTTAAATAAGAGCATGTCCGTGCCGCTGAGCAGCCTTACGTGGCGGCACGCGATTGGAATTTCGTTTTTTTTTTTGTAATTTTTTTTTAAAATTCAAATTTAATTTAAAAAATTATTTTTAAATAAAAAAAATATTTTCCCACTTCTCAATAAATTATATCCGTTTTCTACACACTTTTAATTTATTTTTTAATTTTTTCCCCAAAATTCACATTTTAATTATGTATTTTTATTTTTTAGGATTTTAATTATGTAATTTTTTTTTTAGGATTTAATTATGTAATTTTTATATTTTAATATATTTTTATATTGTAGAAATATTTTTAGTAATTGAAGTATTTAAATTGAATAATAGAATAGTGGTCATTTGAGCTTGTCCTTGCGGAAGAACACAGATGTGGGTGTAATGCTCTTGCCTAAGGACAAGGAATAAAAGTGGGTCTGGACCCACCTCTGTGCTCTTATTTAAGAGCACAGATGAGGATGTTCTAATCTACAACCTCGCTTATTTGAATGAGTGGGACATGTAATAACCATAATAACTGAGGTGGACATTTTATTTTTGAATGAGTGGGACATGTAATAACCATAATAACTGAGGTGGACATTGCAAAATAAAATGTGAATGAAATTTAATACTCCCTCCATCTCTTAAAATTTGACACCATTTGACCCATCACGGATTTTAAGAAATGTAAGAGCATCCACAATGGTAAATATGCTAGCTTGTTTCTCTTCATACCACATCATCCAGCACTAAAATTCCTCCTACCACATCATCATGACAAGCAACTGGACAAGCAATAGGCTAGCCACAGGCTAGCCACGTCATCAGCAATATTTAAAAAACAACTAAATTTGCGGAATTAAACACAAAATACGGAATTAAATTTACGACACATATACGGGAAAAATTCGTTAATTTTATTTAAATAAAAAAAGGTACATTAACTAAAAATAAAAAAAAATTACATAATAAAAAAAAATTCGGGCTTCCACACACGAGCCACCGCCCCACTCTACTCCTCGTCGCCGTCGCCGCCATCCCCGCTGCCACCGGCTGCACCCCCGGCATCTGAGCCCACACCTGATCCCCCTAACTGTGCCGCGAAGGTATCCAAATCGACCCGTATACTCTTGAGCATTGAGTGAAGAAACTTCTTTTCCTTGGGGTCAGTTGCCTCCTTCCATTCGTAGAAGATCTTGTGCATCTGTTTGCGCGTTTGTTGACGCGTGTAGAAGGCAAGCTCGGCTGCCGACTTGCCAATGGGGGGGATGCCGACTGGACCTCCTCAGACCCCTGGGCGACTCCCCTCGCTGCCCGTTGCGCCCTCCTCTGAACAATCGGGCGAGTGCGGCGAGCGAAGGATGGAGGGGATGGCTCCTCTGGAACATCCTCGGGGAGGTCGTGGGAACCGCTGCTGCTGCCGCCGCAGTAATCACCGGTATAGTTCAGCCGCTGCTTCTTCGGCCAGCCAGCATCGACACCCGCCCGGAACTTCTCGGAATCCATCAGAACCAAATAGCAGTTCCAGTAGGTGAATTCCTTATACAGCCCCCGCACAGGGAAGGCTTTCTCCGCTATCCTCCTGCAGTTCTCGTCAGTCTGGCCACTGGTCTTCATGCGGAGGGCGTTGATGTACAAGCCCGCAAATCGGGAGACCGTAGCCCTGATTCGCTCCCACCCCTTCCGGCACTCCTCCCCGGTGTATACCTTCCATGCGGGCAATTCCTCCGGTAGGCTGCTGCAATTTTAGCCCACATGTTGACGATCCTCTGATTGTTCGAAACGAGGGGATCGTCACAAACAGACACCCAAGCCTTGGCCAGTGCGACGTTCTCATCTTCCGTCCACTTCCTCCGTGCACCGTCGTTATCAACCGGCTACGACGACTCGCTTACCACCTTTTCTCCCTTCTTCTTCTTCTTCGGTGCGCTCTGACCCTGCCCCCGCCCCTGACCTACTCCCTCTGTCTGAATGGCAGTGTCACCGAATCGAACGCCCGGTAACAAATCCTCTATGGAGAAAGTGTCATCTCCAATGAATTGCGTCTCCACTGGGGTCGATATGTGGGAAGACGCAGTCAAAAAATCAAGGGTGGGGCGATAGACATTGCCTCCCCCCCCCCCCCCCGGGCATCACGGGCTGCACCGACTGCACCCCCGCCTGCCACCCCGGCATTATCTGTGGCATCATCTGCATACCGGGTAGCCCCTGCCCGCCGCCCTGCGGCATCATCTGCTGCCAAGGGTACATGTTGTAGTAGGCCGCCCATCTGCCCCCATCCCGCCCCCGCGGGTATCGTGGGAGTTTGAGTCCTGCTCGTCGCTGGAGTAGACTTGTTGTTGTGATCCATTTCGCGTTATTGTTCTTGTACAGAAATTAAGAGAGAGAGAAAACTCGTTAAAACAAGTGGTGCGAATGAAAATGACGTTAAAATTGCATTTATATAGTGTTTCAAAAATTTAATAATAAAAAAAAATTGTGCTGGCCGATCGCTCGCCGATCGCCAGCCTACAATGGCGGCGAGCGCATCGGCCAACGCTCGCCAATATTCTCGCCGATTGCAATAGAAAGTGGGTTGAAAAAGTTGGTGGCATGTGAATCCTACTTTTATATATTAGTTTTAAAATAAAATGCGAGTGAGAATGAGTTAGTGGAATATGAGGTCCACTACCAAAAATGGTAAAAGTGAAAGATGATAAATTTTTAGGGACAGACGAAAAAAGAAATAGGTGACAAATTTTCAGGGGACGGAGGGAGTAGTATTAGAGTAAGAAAGAAACTGGTATGGCGTATGTTTCCCAAGTAAACATCACTCAATGTCTAAATCACTCAGCTAAACATTGTACACAGTACACATATTGCCTATCGGCGTGCCTCCTAATTCAATGCTACCAATATAATAGCCTTATCACATCACTTCAAATTTATATAGTATACTGTACTACTTGTCTGCACAACCGCATAAATGTTGGATATATATTTGCTTTGTTACCATGGAAGGATATATCTTTTTAAGTAGAAGAATCAATAGAAGGGGAAAAAATATGTTATAAGTACCATATGAGCTTCTTATGTCAGGAGCATCGCCCACGTTCAGCACATGTTTAGCCTTATTTGTATTATTTAGTTTGATTCTATTACATAAAAAATAGTACTATTAACATTTTTAAGTTCAAAAAATTTATAAAATATATAAAAGCTCATTTTGCTCGTTTGCTTTATAACTTCAAATAAAATAATAAAATAACAAACCAAGATTTAATTTTGATGAATTTTGCAAAAAATAAATTTAAATAACATTTTTTAATATATTAGAATCAAACTAAATGTATAAAACAAAATAAATAGAGCTAATTGTGCGACAACCGATGGTGATGCACACATAAAGAGTTCATAAGGTATGTAACATATTATTTCACTCAATATAAGTATCTTTTATATGTAAGGGACGGATATAATTAACTTTCTATCTTTTGTAGAAACTACAAATCATTTTCTTAAAGTAGTATCTCTGTTATCTCATAGTTGAGTCACTTCTTCTCTATATTATTTATTTTCTTATTTTGCTATTTCTCCACTTTAACTACTCCTACTGTCCCAGATCAACTTGCTCAAGTGATTGATTTCTTTTTGGCCATTGTTTTGCGAAGATGATAATAAATAATTAAAGTAGAGAGAAAATAAAGTGCTAACATATAAAATAATGTAGAAGAAAGTTGTATATACATTATTCTATTAATTATTTTACTTTCTTTTCACTCTAACTATTTATTATTATTTTCCTCAAATACGTGCCGAAAAACAGTCAAAACACTTGAGATGAAACAGATGAAGTATTTATTATGAGTTTTCTAAAATTAAGTGTAAAAACTAGTGACTCATCTACGAGGTTATAAAGGGAGTAGTATAATACTAATGTTTCTTTTGAGAACATAGTACTCATATTATGCTAATTACTAAGGCAAGTATTTATTTGATCCTCTTCATCAAACAAGTCATTACTTGATAGTAATAATTTTTATATTTGTGTGATAAATGAATATTATTTCTTTCATTTTCAAATATCAATATAAATAAATGGACTGTTAGCAACATTTAGTGTGTGATAGGTCACCTCTTTTAATGAGGTGTTAAACAATGCATCAAACTGGGTAAGGCCGCATTAATGAGAACAATTGATTACCCAAATAGCAACCGGCACTTTGATATTTTTATCCAGTTTGCTTATTTACTTAGCAAGTCATTATCTTTTTTTTCCTTTACAATATTGCCAATAATTCTACTAATATAAAATGGCGTATAATTATTTATTGAATAATTAGAATAATTAACATCTCAAAGTTTGAATTTTTTTCGTAACTGTACTATGATGTCTGGAATTTTAAAAAAATGATGCACATGATAATTTCCATCAATTTAACTCTTTCTCTCACGAATGTGCTACTACATCGTCTTTTAAAACAAGAACTTTTGAAATTATACATGTTTTAATGCATTATTGGCAAAGTAAAAAAAATATAAAAAAATGATCGCAAGTAAATAGAGAATGGGATTCACCTCATTAAAGAGGAAATTTTTTCCTAAATTAGAAAGTTTCAATATTTTTAGACACGAACTAAAATGAAAATGATTTTTATATATAAAGTAATGGGAGAGTAAACACATTCTCACAGGCACACTGTGTCAATGATAAAACAACATACTCTACAATTGATAGGAGATTAAGAGTAGGACATGCCAATGCTTCTTCATCATATATTTGAGGATATGGGTTTTTTGCTTAGGAAATCAGTCTTATTTTTATTTTTTCTTTCAACTTAGTGATGGATCCAAAAATCTTGATTTGAGGATCGAACATATAAAAAATTAATAATAAATAAAATATAAAAATAATAGTAATTATTAAAAATCACGAATTTTGGCCTACGATTATCTATCTTGAAACGACGTGAAATTCTTTTATTAGAAATAACAACAAAATATTTCCCTCTCGCTTAGTTAAATATTTTTGATACCGAACTAATTGTATTAATTAACTTTTTAATTCAATATTAGCAATCGATTGTGAATTTAAGAACTCAGAATATCAATTCATAATTAATTGTATTAAAAAATCGAAGATATGATAATTTTTATATTATAGATTAATATAAAACATAAAAATGTAAAGCTTATGTAATCAAATTTTACAAATGAAATTAAATGCACCATTTATATGGATAAATAAAGAATACAAAAAGACAAAATTAAAGAAATTCAATTTTCATAGTTTAATACCCCACCTGAAAATTATTCCTAAATGGATACCACAGCCAACACAAAACTGGAAGAACAAACACATTACTGCTCTCTCCGTTTCCTAAAATAAAAACTTTTGAAACAATACACATTTTAATATAAAATTATTAAAATAATAGAGAGATAAAAAAAAAATATTTTAATAAAAAATGGGTCACATCTGATATAGAGAATTAAGTTTTCTAAATTGGATAGCTTCCAATTTTAAAAAATGGGCCAAAATATAAAGAATTCTTTAGAAAATGGAGTGAATATGAAATTAGGGATGAAATTTGAAAAAAAAACAGGAATAAATAAAAGACAAATGGGCCATGGGCCATTTAAAAAGCCCAGAAACCTTTTATTATGGGCCATTTAAAATTGGACTCATATTATCTGTGGAAACGTTAAATTTTTGATTAAAATAATGGATAAAATATAATTCAATATTCGCGGAGGAGTAAGTAAGGTAAGCAACGAAAAATAAAATACGAACCCGTATTTTGGCAAGGAGCATTTGTCCAATACAAAGATTCCTCGTCAATACAACGAACTACTACTACAATTGTTTATTTCCTTGAGCTGAATAAACTAAAACCCATATTGGAATCAACCATATCCATTATTGAAAGATCCCATTTTTATACAGCCAATCAAATATGCTAGTATTATGCATGCCCCATTTCCCCATGAATACATGCTACTATAATTTATTGATAATGCGACCATACTTTTGTTTAATAATTGCAGTAATGTGTTGCGTGATTCCATTTCCATTTCCACCTGGTTAAGTATGACACAAGCAAGCAGGAATTAGCTACTTGTCTTATGTTGGGAAAGTTATAGTGATCATTATCAGCATTTGTTTATTACTAGGATGAATTGGAGACTGAGTCAGTTTAGACTTGTTCCCTTACGTTGTCTTGGTTAGGCATTGTGGTCAACCGAAGGATAAATTGTTTATATGCTCTTTCCTGTTCATAAACATTACTTTGTTTTCTTCACCGCTCCCAACTCTGTAAAATGGTTTGTAGATTCTCGCTTTGCTTGCTGCTTCTTTCTTCTCAGACTCTTCTTGCATTTGCACTCACAGACAGTGGTGATGGTATGCTGTTATTTTTGCTTTCCTCTAACATTTAATATGGAGTGTTTGTTTTGAATTTTTACCAATTTTATGTGATCTTGATTAGTTGAGGCTGAACTGAACTGGCCATGCATGAGTTTGTTATTATGCTTCCAAGAATTTGTCTAGTTGATTAGAGACTGCAGTTTTTTTCAACATGTAGTAATTTAGTGTTGAGAATTTTGAAGGGAAGAAAAGGCAAGAATCTGGGAACTTCCTTTCTGCATTTATCAGGACCAGTTCTCTGTAATAGAATATGCAAGTCAATTTGAATTGGTAGATGAAATTAGGTATATTCGGGCATAGAGTATATGGGGCTGAATAAATAACCCTTGTAAGAATAAATGATTATCAGAATAATGTAGATACGGACGTAGAGATAATCATCTAAACACCAAGGTACATAGCGGTAGTGGAAGTACTTGAGACAGTTTCGTAGATTTATGCCTTCTCTTGAGGTGAACTATAATCCATCGGCTTGAATGAAAGAAGAAGGATTCTGAGGGAAAATGAGCATGTTAGACAGATGTTTTAGCTCTGTAGATGATGTTCCTGTTGTGTGAGTGATCCTTTATAGGGATTGCACCAATTTTTCTCTCTCGCTCACTCACTCGTTTAATGGAAAGAGTTCAATGTGTATATATTCAATATTGAGATACATTTTTAATCCATATTCAGAGGTACAACACGCTTAAAATGTAGTTTTCTCAAAATAATCACATATTTTGCCATTTCATCTCTGTTGCAGTTGCTGCTCTAAACGCGATCAAAGCTAGCTGGAAAAACCTTCCCCCAAACTGGAAGGGTGCAGATCCTTGTGGCAACAATTGGGATGGTATTAACTGCACGAATACACGTGTGACCTCCATGTTAGTCTCCATTTAAATGTTACTCCTATATGATTCTGCTCAAACTTCTCTTAACTATTCTCTACCCTTCTTGGTTTGATGTGATTACTTCAATTGCAGAATGTTGGCAGGACAGCTTTTGGAAGGTAGCACCTTCAGTGACATATCATCATTGACTGCATTAGTCGAATTGTATGCTCCTATTTTCTTCATTCCTCAGCTTCTATCAGTTTAAATTGCATATCCCTAATGAGTAACTATCCAGAATCCAAACATTCTGATATATATCACATCTCATGGATTCAGGGATCTCTCAAATAACATTGGTCTCAAGGCGATTCTTCCGCCTTCTATACAGAACTTGAAGAATCTTACCACTTTGTAAGGAAGATGTTGCGACTTTCTTCTTGTGGCCCCACATGATCATGTGCATCAAACCAACATTGAATTTTCTATTTCTTGTTGTATGTAGGATATTGATTGGTTGCAGCTTCTTCGGTCCCATTCCAGATTCAATAGGCTCCCTCCCACGCCTCGTATATCTGTAAGGACCTTCATTCAATCATATACTCATTTCGTTAATTTTGTGTCTTCAACTTACTGGATTTCGTTAATTTTTGTCTTGACAGATCCTTGAACTCTAACAGCTTCACTGGTACGATTCCGGCTTCCATTGGCAACCTATCGAATCTGTCGTGGCTGGATCTCGGTATGAACAAGCTTAACGGCACCATTCCCGTCTCTAGTGATACTGCACCTGCTGGTTTGGATAAGCTACTTGTTGCTAAGCACTTGTAAAGTTTCTGTATTACTACTACCTTCATACTATCTCATTGTTTCAGTGTTCTTTTTTTTTTCTTTTGCATTTATCAACGTTCCTGTTTATAACCTGCAGCCATTTATCGAATAATCAGCTGTTCGGAGAAATCCCTGAAAAGTTGTTCAGACCAGATATGACCTTCATACATGCGTGAGTTTGCACCCTTCATATGAACAACTCTCATACCAATCTATATGACAAGAAAAGTTTGTTATTTTGATTGATCACTCATTAGTATAAATTTATTTGGTTAAGGATATTTGACAACAACAAATTCACCGGGACTATACCCTCGTCTATTGGAACTGTTCAGTCATTGGAGGTCATGTAAGAATATCTACACTAAATCAGTTTTATTCACTACTTGGTTTGTCCCAAGCTTGTGCTGAATGTCTTCTGTTTCATGCAGACGGTTCGACTGGAATTCTCTCGAAGGACCTCTCCCTCCGAGTATCAGTAACCTTACAAAACTACAGGAGCTGTAAGCGCACGAAACTATAAACTAATTTAGCCCAAAGTGACTGCCTCAATATAACAACTTCAAGCTACATAGATTCCTCGCGTGACTTGTTTCCTTTCCAGGTACTTGTCTAATAATAATTTCAACGGAAACATCCCTGACCTCACAGGCTTGGACCTCCTATTCTATGTGTAAGCTGTTCCCATCTCTAACTAACTTCATCTTATCAGATATCATTTTGTTTCTTCTTTTTGGCTTCACATGGATAAATCTGGATTTTTGATGTACAAATTTCAGGGACATGAGCAATAATAGCTTTAATGCATCACAAGTACCCGAATGGTTCTCGAGTCTCCAGTCTTTGACAACATTGTATTTCCCTCTCTCTCTCACATGACAGCATCCATAAACTGCATGTTCTGTCTGTTAACCGATAAATAATTTCAGGAGGATGGAGAATACAAAGCTTCAAGGACCAATTCCGGTTGACATGTTCAGCCTTCCTCAGTTGGAGACTGTGTAAGTTCATCAAAATTTGAATGATTTAAGATATAGTTGGCCAACTTCTGTCCATTTCATGAAAACATGAATAAGTTTCTCAGCTCTAAGTTACATTGCTCAGGAAGCTTGGCAACAATAATTTGACCGGAAGCTTAAATATCGGAAATAGCTACAGCAGCAACTTGACAGTTGATTTACAGAACAACTCAGTCACCGAATTCCAGCAACAAGCAAATTACACATTGGATATAACGTAAGCCTAGTTCTCAAAACACCATGAGGCTCAATATTCATAAAAGTATTTGCTAAAGTGACTTATATTACAACTTCATTTAACTGAACTTCACATTCTTGTCACTGGAAGACTTGCTGACAACCCAATTTGCAATGGAAATGGAGCAACGAAGGCATTTTGTTCAGTTCCGAAGGTTGACAATAGTCCGTTACCACCAAGTCAATGTGGAGCAGTTTCCTGTGGTAGAGATGAAGTATTGAGTCCAAATTGTCAATGCTCACATCCCTACACTGGAATCTTGCACTTCTTTTCCTTTTCCTTCTCCGACTTACAAAATTTTACATACTACAACATTCTTCATGGGACTCTGATGACTCAGTTTCGCTCCCGTGGGATTCCAGTTGATTCCCTCAACCTCACCAATCCAACTATAAACATGTATTCTTACCTAGAGATCACATTGCATGTGTTTCCTTCGGGCAAAGATGTGTTTGATCGAACCTCAGTTTCTGCGATAGGTTTTGTACTCAACCGCCAACCATTCCCCGTTGATTATTTCGGGCCATTCTTCTTCATTGATGAACAATACTGTTGTCTCCCTGGTAACATCCTTAAGAAAATCTTGTAACTTGCCCTTTAACTTTATTAAGCATTTCAACTTATTTATTTTTATGTTCAGGACCGAAAAAGTCATCAAACGTTGGTATCATCGTGGGGGTAGCAATTGGTTGTTCATTTCTGGTGCTGTTGATTTTCTTGGCTGGAATGTATGCTTTACGTCAGAAGAGAAGGGCAAAAGAAGCTACCGATAAGAGCAATCCGTTTGGTAAGACACAGTGTTGAGTTAGAGAACGATACTTATGTGAGTAAACATAGCTATATTTGACAGTTGTTCGTGTAAAACGAGTGCAGCTTCTTGGGACCCTGAGAAAGAGAGTGGTGCAGTTCCACAACTTCAAGGAGCAAAGTGGTTCTCCTTCGAAGATCTAAGAAAATGCACTGACAACTTCTCCGAATCCAACTGTGTTGGCTCTGGAGGATATGGAAAGGTTAGTTATAATTATCGAAATTGCTTTTCTGGTTTTGCTTATTTGCGTGTAGACGTGATGCTAGACTACACGGTGACAGGTGTACAAGGGAAGCGTTGGTTCCGAGCAAGTAGTAGCTATAAAGCGAGCTCAGCAGGGATCAATGCAGGGGGCAGCTGAGTTCAAAACTGAGATTGAGTTGATGTCGAGGATTCATCACAAGAACGTGGTCGGCCTCGTTGGATTCTGCTATGAGCAAGGAGAGCAGATGTTGGTTTATGAGTTTATATCTAACGGCACCCTTAGAGACTGTATCACGGGTATATATATATACTATCACAACTTCACCATACTAATTTATGATAAATTGTGGAGTTGAGGCATAAACTCTGTGCAGGGAAGTCGGGATTTCGGTTGGACTGGAGCAAGAGACTGAGAATAGCCCTTGATGCTGCACGAGGCCTGTCGTATCTGCACGAACTTGCTAATCCTCCAATCATACACAGGGACGTGAAATCGACTAATATCTTGCTGGACGAAAATTTAAACGCGAAGGTTGCTGATTTCGGGCTATCTAAACTCTTGGGCGACACTGGAAAGGGCTATGTCACTACACAAGTCAAAGGCACATTGGTAAGTAAATACAGTTGGCACAGTTTTGGACTGATAGAATAAACGTCTCACAAACTTTGTGTTTCGTTTTCAACAGGGCTACATGGATCCTGAGTATTACATGACCCAACAGCTAACTGACAAGAGCGATGTATACAGCTTTGGAGTAGTACTGCTGGAGCTGGTGACAGCGAGAGCCCCCATACAGAGCGGGAAGCACATCGTGAGACTGGTTCACGAGGCTATGGGGGACTCGAAAGATCCTCAGAGTCTTGATGGGGTGATTGATCCAACGTTGGGGTCAGCATCGAAACTGAGTGGGATTTGGAGGTTGGTTGAGCTGGCAATGAGCTGCGTGAGTGAGGCGGCTGCTGAGAGGCCGTCGATGGGGGAAGTGGTGAGAGAGATCGAGAACATTATGGAGAAGGCAGGGCCACCAAACAAACAAATGCATCATCACACATTTGTGGAAACAACGGATGACGAGAGTCCTCTCCGTTCTTATGGCGGTGCTGAGACTGAGAGTGAGGGGTTCGATGTCAGCTATGGCTCGTTCCCTTTCAACGTGCGCCGTCAATAACCGTTGCCCAAAATTTGGACACCCTTTTTCCCTCCAAATTTTTACCATATAGATATGTTTTCATGGTGGTGGTGCTAGACTAGCTTACTTCTTTTGATGATTATTTACACTTAATGACACTGGAAAGAACAGATTTTTGGAATGCATGTGTTTGTATAGTATGAATTTTTGAAAGAACAGGTTGTTACTTGTTACTATGAATTTTTGTTTGCACTTGCAGTAAAATTTATTCGACCCGAGTTTTAATTGTTTTATGGACTTTTTACTCATCATTCATTCGACCCCTAGATTTTAATTTTCCATATTGGTTTTGATTTTTTATTTGAAAAAAAAATCAGAAAAATTCAAAGTTCATGCATTTATATTCAAAAATAAAGTTATTGGGAAAAAAAATGAGAAAATACTGAAAGTTCATGTATTTAGAGGCAAATAACCCATTTGCAAAATATCTTTTGCGGTGTTTCAGCAAAATGGAGCACGAGTGTACAAAATTACCCTTTATGCATTTGGAGCATTTTTGTCTGAAAAATGGTGAAAAAGTGTAAAAGCACGTAAAACTAGCAACAATTATAATCTGGAGAATGCAAAAAATATTTTGCTAAGTATTGGTTCCACAAATGTTTATCAATGAAAGTATAGAACCTTGAAATATAGTACTCCCTCCGTTCCATAGTAATGGAGGCAAAACTTTTCGGCACGGAGATTAAGAAAAATTGTGTTAGGTGAGTTAAGTAAAGAGAGAATAAAGTGAAAAATGAAAAAGGTAGATAAATGAAGATAGAAAAAAGTAAGAGAGAATAAAGTAGGTGTAGAAAAATGTGTTGACTTTACTAAAAAGGGAAATGACTCTATTACTATGGAACAGACGGAAATAGAAAAACGCCCCTATTACTATGAAACGGAGGGAGTACTACCTACTGTACCATAGTTCAGTCAGTTTTTTTAAGCCATGACGGAAGTGGGTAATCGAGGCGACCACATCCCATTTCAAGCCATAACAATGTTTCCTTTCCCTTTTTTCTCGAATTGGAAGATTGAAATATGCATGAAATATTTAAAAAGTTTTGTAGCACTGTAGCATATTGAATTGGTATTTAATTAAATATAGGTGTAATATTGTCATAAATTTGGATGGTACTATATTTAAAAGTTTGGGTTTATGAAAAGTCGCAGTTGGTTATAATCAAGTTGAGAAATGGATGAGCGTGGAATAGGGGTGTGTCGATCAGACGCACATGATTTAAATAATTTAACTTATGGGGTGCAATTTGACTAATCAAGTCATTTTAATTAATCGGGGCCGCCAATCCACTCAAAATCTTAAGAATCTTTTTCTTTTTTATCTATGTAATTATCTGGTGCATATGAATACAAAGACAATGAAAATTCAAAAATGAAACATACCAAGAGTTAGACACTACGACGTGACATTAATGCTAATAAAATAAAATCAAGTTAATGTTCACAGCTCATTTTCAACAACCACTATATTTATATACAAAATAAAAGTTGATTGAATACAACTTTTCTTACCAAGTCTCAATGCGTGTGGCTTTTGTTTCATATTGTTCAAAGGACCCAACTTGCCCAATTAAGCTACCCAAACAAGTTTATTATTAGTAATTTATGATAATCGGAGTCAGAATTTTGAACGAGATGATCCAATATATTTTTTTTATCTAATCAAAATCATGTTAATTTTAATATAAATCTGATAAAGTCAGACGAATAAATCAATTAGATAAAAACATTCACACATTAAGTAGAGTACCAAAACAAACCACTAAATCTTAAACTAATTTCAAAATAAAAAAGGTAGAATGGTTTCAAATAAAGTATTTTATAAGTAAAAAATAATACGATACGAATAAAACTAAAGTGCTTTATAAAATTTCTAAGTTAAAATGCTCCTACTATTTTATTATAATTATAAAAATTGTATATTTACAAATTTTGACATAGGTAAAATATCCCCACTTATTTGAAATTCTAAAGATATTTTTATTACTCAGCTCAAATGTATCTACAATCTCCATAATTGAATAAGACTTATGTAAGTAGACATAGTTATATTATTGTATGATGATGTGAACAAATAAAATAAGATTAACAGACAGTTTCCTGAAAAATATAAGTTGATAGGAACCTAAACTCTTTGAAGAACAAGTCCATGTTGTGAAAAATGTCAACTTGTGAAAGTTTCTCTTTGCACATTCCTTTCAAGCATCCAAACCAAAGTTTATAGTTGGTGGTCTACATTACTCTTTGTTGTGTAATAATCTGGAACGATGGCCGGGAAATTTCATCTCTCTATCTTATTACTGCTTGCTGCCTTGCTGCTCCAGTTGTTTGATACAACAGCGTTGACAGATAGCGATGATTGTAAGTAGTTTGCAACTTCTATAGGAAAATCTATTTTCAGCATATTTTGTATGTATATTGGCCTCAAATCATTCAAAAGCATGTTTCCTGTGAAGAAACATATGCTACTGTGATCTTCACTTTAGGGGGTCTTGGTAGCTTAGAATATGTTTCTAGAGACTAGAGCTAATACGATATGATCTATCTATCTATCTATCTATCTATCAATCTATCAATCTATCTATCGAAAGAGAGAGACAGATGTTTAAGGATGTAATCTTAGTTTAAGGAGTTCAGTTCCTCATGTTCAAAATATGTTAGTACTACAACGAAGTACGTATCTTTGCAGAGAGCGAGAAAGAGAGATCGGTTTTTTTCATTTTTTACAATGTTATATTGGTATTTCAAGAAAGGGAGCTGTACTTATATTGGATCTTAAGATAAAATTTTCAACAGTGAGTTAAAAGAAGTGGATTTGATCTTTTTTATGCAGTTGCTGGGCTGCAGGCTCTGAAAAGCATCTGGAAAAACACACCACCAAATTGGGAAGGGTCTGATCCTTGTGGATTGGGTTGGGAAGGAATCAGCTGCGCTAACAATCGTGTCATCTCTATGTAAGTTTTCCTTTCGTGCGTTGAAAGCATAGGTAGTTATATGTTCTAACACCTTCATCTGCAAATTTCAGTACATTAGCCAACATCAACTTAAGTGGCCAATTATCATCAGACATTGTGAAAATATCAGAGCTGCAGACACTGTATGTGTTTCATCTCCAATTTTCCATAACTTCTATTTCCTCATGTGTGTTAGTATGTTACATTGTTGATATCAATATGGATATGTTGGTTCGTATAGGGATTTGTCGTACAACAAAGGCATGACCGGACCACTTCCTCAAGCAATAGGAGATATGAAGAAGTTGTCGAGCTTGTAAGAATACATCACAACATTTTATGACATGTAAATTTTATAAGGAAGACTCGTTCTTAAGAAACTATGACTACATGAATCGCAGGATACTCGTAGGCTGTGGATTTTCTGGTCCAATTCCATCCTCGATAGGCTCTCTGCAGCAGCTGGTATACCTGTAAGAACAGACTATCTTAAATATATTTTCTTCTTCTTTTAGCACTGCCCATCTTATGCTTTTTCCATTGAAACGAAGGTCACTTAACTCAAACGGTTTCATTGGAGGGATACCTCCTACAATTGGCAAGCTATCACATCTCTATTGGCTGGACTTAGCTGATAATAAACTTACTGGAACGATCCCCGTTTCTGATGGAACTTCACCCGGTCTTGACATGCTTCTCAACACAAAGCACTTGTAAGTTCTCTGCTATGTATACATTTGTAAATTCCTATGTTCAACGTACTGAATATGCATATGCCAATCTTATGCAGCCATTTCGGAAAGAATCAGTTGTCCGGTGAGATACCCTCTGGGCTCTTCAACTCCAATATGACCCTTATACATTTGTAAGTACATCACAATGTCACAAAAATGAAGCATTGTTTGTGGTAATTGTACATATAATGAAAGCATTGTATTGCTTTGTCGGTTTGTCCTGATAATGTTTATTCGCGCAGGCTTCTTGAGAACAATCTGCTTACCGGAGAAATCCCCTCCACGCTGGGCCTTGTGAAGGCTCTGGAGGTTGTGTAAGTGACATAAACATAACCTTTTTTTTCTTCATTATTTTGAGGTTCCCTTGCTTAGAGAGATCCTTTGCTTGCACAGGCGGCTCGACAGAAATTCTTTAAGTGGGTCGGTTCCTGAAAACCTCAAAAATCTCACACGTGTGCAGGAGCTGTAAGTAGATAAAAAAACAGTTAGCTTTCGACTTCATATTCGTTCCCGTCTCTAAAGGTGAAAACCAATTCCACATTTTCAGGTTCTTGGCAAATAATAAGCTGACTGGTGTTTTGCCAAACTTAACTGGCATGGATTTACTCAACTATGTGTAAGTCACATATATTTAGTAGTAACAGACAATGATGTATTGTAGTAGTATAGTACTAATGGAGAAGTCTTGAATTCATTGCAGTGACCTAAGCAATAACTCGTTCGATGCAACTGATGTGCCTCCGTGGTTTTCATCTCTGCAATCTTTAACTTCACTGTATGTTTTTTCCTGACTAAGTTCGTGATTGGTTTTTCTCTACATTATCTTATACATCGTTGAAATGCGCAGGATAATGGAGAAGACACAACTTCAAGGACCACTTCCACCCTCCATGTTTAGCCTCCCCCAGCTGCAGACTGTGTAAGTAACCTTTTCAGTCAGTATGCTTGATAATCATTTCAAACCATCATCATCATAATCATAGATACCTCCGTTTCCCAATTCAGCGCATTTAAGAACAACCGGATCAATGGCACCTTGAGCTTTGGTTCCAACCCCAGCAGCCAACTGCACCAGATTGATTTGCAGGACAATCTCATTGATGGCTTCACACAACGAGCCGGCCTTAATATCCAAATCGTGTAACTTTTCCATCACTCTCGAAGAAGCTATCTCCCATATCTTGATGATGATTCTGCTGCTGAGATTTTCCTTCCTATGTTGCAGGCTTGTTGGAAACCCGATTTGTGATGAAGGCGTCACAGAGAGCTACTGCAAGATTCCCGAGCCTTCTCCCCCTACGTATACAACGCCATTAGAGAATTGCAATCCTCAGCCTTGCACTGAAGATAGAGTCTTCAGCCCCAGTTGCACATGTGCATATCCTTACACGGGAACACTCTTCTTCCGCGCTCCTTCCTTCTCCAACTACGGGAACTCAAGCATTTTCGCGTCTCTTCAGCAAAACATGAAGGCCTCATTCAAGTCACATGGCCTCCCTATAGATGCTGTTTCTCTCAGCAATCCAACTAAGAATATGGATAACTACCTACTTCTCAGCCTGCAAGTTTTCCCATCCGGCCAAGACTATTTCAATCGAACAGGGATCTCCGCTATTGGATTTATGCTAAGCAACCAAACCTTCAAACCACCAAAGGAATATGGTCCCTTTTACTTCATTGGCAACAGCTATCCTTATTTTGCAGGTAAAATTTCCAAAATGCAAATATTTCAAGAGATCATCTGTTTTTGCTAATTTGTAGGAGTATTATTCTTATTTCTGCAAAATTTGTTTAGGACTGCAAGCTTCATCGAAGAAGTCAAGCACCGGCATCATCATAGGAGCTGCGGCTGGTGGCAGCGTCCTAGTGCTGTTGTTACTCATGGCGGGAGTTTATGCTTACCGACAGAGGAAAAGAGCTGATACAGCTGACAAAAAGAATGATCCTTTTGGTATGTTTGAGATCCAATATATGATTTTTGTTCTTCTCTATGCTCAGCATTTGTAAGATGTACTTCATATATACGTGCAGCTGCGTGGGATTCAAATGCGAACAGCGGTGGAGTTCCACAGCTGAAAGGAGCAAAGAGCTTTTCATTTGATGAACTTAAGAGAATCACAAATAACTTCTCAGAACTCAATGATGTTGGAAGTGGAGGATATGGAAAGGTGACTACTTTATCTTCTTTTTTCTTAAACATGAGTTTTAAAATCTTTACTTGTAAAGATTTAAATTTTCCATTCTAAAAATGGATTGAAAATCTTGTAATTCATGCTTACTAACATAAGTCTGAATTGTGTCAACTGTTTTGTCAGGTATATAGAGGAACTCTACCAAATGGACAACTCATTGCCATCAAAAGAGCTCAGCAAGGATCAATGCAAGGCGGCCTTGAGTTCAAAACTGAAATCGAGCTTCTGTCAAGGGTTCATCACAAGAACGTTGTGGCTCTAGTAGGTTTTTGTTTCGAGCAGGGTGAACAAATGCTCGTTTACGAGTTCATCGCAAACGGCACATTGAAGGATAGTCTCTCAGGTTTTTCCTTCTTTCTCAACATAGCTAAATCTTGAAATAAATGCACAGTAAAACTGCCTCTTATATTCAGCTTATAGGTTGGTGATCACCTCATGTAAAAAAGGAAAACTATTGAATAATAGTACTATATCTTTACAGGAAAGTCAGGAATCAGATTAGATTGGATGAGGAGACTGAAAATAGCCCTTGGAGCAGCCAGAGGGATCCAATATCTGCATGACTTAGCCAACCCTCCAATCATACACAGAGACATAAAATCAAACAACATCTTATTGGACGAGAGACTAAATGCCAAAGTAGCAGATTTCGGTCTCTCTAAGCCTATGAATGAACCTGAAAGGGGTCATGTCACAACTCAAGTTAAAGGCACAATGGTAGTATACTGCAAGACTTACTCTTATTTTTCATATGAATACTCAAGTTGAAAATCAATGTAAATATTATCCTTCCTTCCTAAACTCAGGGATATCTGGATCCCGAATACTACATGACACAACAACTGACAGAGAAGAGCGATGTGTACAGCTTCGGGGTGCTGCTCTTGGAGCTTCTAACTGCAAGAAGTCCCATTGAGAAGGGGAAGTACATAGTTAGAGAAGTGAAGCAGGCCATGGATACTGGCAAGGAAATGTATAACCTCGAGGGCATTCTTGACCCGATAGTAGCCTCAAGCCCGTCTCCCAGAAGCGTGGAGAGATTTGTGGACGTAGCTCTGAGGTGTGTTCATGAGTCGGGCGAGAGCAGGCCACATATGAGTGAGGTGGTTAAAGAGATAGAGAACATCATGGAAGCTGCAGGGTATAATCCTAATGCTGAATCAGCCTCAACTTCAGCAAGTTATGAAGGACACAGCAAAGGCTCTAACCATCCTTATAGTAATCAAAGCCTCTTTGCTTACAGTGGAAACTATCCCCCTTCAATGCTGGAGCCTAAGTAGGATTACATTATGATCAAAATCCGTTGATTTTCTGTAAATTTGTGTTAAAATACAAGGCTTTCTATTTAGCTTGTCATTTTCTAGCAGCGTTGTTTGTTTGAAAGAATTGTTCAAATTGCTGTACACATTTTTTTTGGTTTGATAACTGATAAGAGATTGCAGTTTTGAAGCAATACAATATTTTATCGTTGAGTTAACTACAAAAATGGTCCATGAACTTTGCCATTTGCACGTATGCGGTCCTTGGACTTTAAAAATATCATTTGCGATCTCTGGACTTTGATGTTTGCATGTTTTTCATTTTTTTAGAGTAAAATGGCCCCAAGGAGGACATTTTTATACTTTTCATTATCAACTCAATTATGTTTGCACACTTTAATTTCTCTCCCCCTCTCTCTCTCTTGCATTTAAAGTAGTTTTATTTTCTAAACTTTCATTAGTACTACTGATGAACTCACTCACAATTTATAATTTTATGATTCTATCAATCTTGATATACTGGAATTAAAGTAGCTATACGAGCACTGAACTATTGCTGTTATATTTATTTGATCCATCCATCATTAAGGTTAACATACAAACAAAGATAAAGTTTGTTTTGGTGATGATTTTATCTATGTACTGTTAAGATACATATATACATCGAAATTCTCGGACCCTTTTCAGATGCAAAACTATGATATTATGTATGGAGAAATTTTTAGAGTGAACTACGTAAAAAATCCCAAACGTTTGTGTCAATGCAGGCTCCTAGGGAAAAAAAAATATCTTCATACAACCTTAACCTTAAACATAATCACATATCGTATATTTGTAGCCATTTTTCGGACCAAAATGCCCAAATGCCCTGAAGGGCATTTTTGGCAATCCCTAAATTCGCTGACATAAGGGTGTCTCCGGTGGCGCCCCTCCCACTAGGACCTCCACTAGCCCTTCCCACAAAAATTGTCTGCCACGTTAGCACTAGCCCTTCCCATTTCACTAGGACTTCTCATTGCACTAGGACTCCCCACTAGGACTTTCCGCAATAAAATTAAAAATTTCACAATTAAAATTAAAATTTACGGAATTAAAATTTCGACACGAGCCGTATTTATAGATTTTTTTTTTTTTTTTAAATAATAATAATTTTCGGTGGGACGTCCTACCCACGCCACAGTGGCGAACGTCAGGTAGGACGTCGATGCGAGGGGCGAGCCCATCCGACGGGCACTCGGGACGGGCGTGGGCGCCCTTCCCGCTCCCTACGGCGGACGTCCGGTCGCTCGTCGGCGACGGGCGAACGGGAAGGGCGACGGTGGAGACACCCTAAGAATTATGTCACATTTCTGTAGCAACTTCTTATGTGATATCCTAATAAGTTTTGGTACTTCATACGTGATTAAAGTTTTGTCAATATTTCTACACAAAAAAACTTCTTATATTCCTCTATTTCTAGTTAGTGGTAACAATATATATACTACTTATATCATGTAGGAAATTCATTTAGAAACAACAAAAAAATATGGAAAAATGAAGTTATTTATGAAATAAAATCTGAATCAATAATACATAGAATAAAAAATAGTATTTCATATTTAATCAAATGATACAATAATTATTTTCTTGAAAACACTGACATTTAAAATATTATTTCATTATATATCATCGAACTAATTTGTTAATCTAAGCCTAACTTTAAGATAATTTTATATTTATTGATATGTTATTAAGAATTTTAATTTAGTTCCAACTGAGATTTTTAACATCATATAAATATATAGGGTTTATTAATAATAGTATCTGAAATTAAGACAATGTAAATTTATAAATTAATACTGCAAAATATGATACTTTCATAATAAATAAAATCGATCGATAAATCAAGGTAAAAAACAAATAAAAATTAGGGAAAATAGAAAACATTAAAAAAATATCATAAAATGAGTCTTATAAGGGAGAAAGGGTCTCATTTTATTATTTTCATATTAATTAATGCGGTTAATGATAAATATGTATATTATAAAAAAATTAGAAAGTGTATATAATGATAAAATTTTAACTACGCATGAAGTACCAGAACTTATTAGAAAATTATATAAGAAGTTTCTGACAATATAATGGAATGACAAAAATGCCTTTTTAGGGATTAAGGGCATTTTAGTCAGAAAAAACAAGATATGTGATTATGTTTAAAGTTAGGATTATATGGGCTATTTTTTTTCCTAGGGGCCTGCAGTGACACAAACGGAAACATTAGGGATTTTTTAATGTAGTTCACTCACATTTTTATTACTTAAATATGTTATTGATCCATCCAAGAATTAATTTCAATGTTTAGGTGAATGCACTGAAATAAGATGAACCATAAAAATTGGTAATAACCACCAAGTGTTATTGATCTAATCATAAATGAGTTGATAAAGTATAAAAATACTTCTATGGATTGGGGGTATTTTAGTCCAAATAAAAACATTCATACATTAAGTAGAGTACCAAAATAAACCACTAAATAATCTTAAAATATTTTCAAATAAAAAAGGTAGAATGATTTCAAATAAAGTTTTTTACAAAAAATAATACGGTACGTATAAAACTATAAATGCTTTATAAGATTTCTAAGTTAAAATGCTAGCTATTTTATTATAATTATAAAAATTGGATCTTATATTATTGAATAAGACTTATGTAATTAAGTAGAGACATAGTTATATTATTGTATGATGATGTGAACAAATAAAATAAGATTAACAGACGGTTTCCTGCAAAATATAAGTTGATAGGAACACAAACTCTTTGAAGAACAAGTCCATGTTGTGAAAAATGTCAACTTGTGAAAGTTTCTCTTTACATATTCTTTTCAAGCATCCAAGCCAAAATTCATAGTTGGTGGTCTACATTAGTTTTTGTTGTGTAGCAATCTGGAATGATGGCTGGGAAAATTCATCTCTCAATCTTACTATTGCTGGCTGCCTTGCTGCTCCAAGCATTGGATACGGCAGCGATCACAGATACCGATGATCGTACGTAGTTTGCAAGTTTTGTAGGGAAATCTTTTTTCATATCTATTGCATATTTTGTATTCATATTAGCTTCAAATCTTGAAAAGCATGTTTCCTTTGAAGAAAGAAACATGTTTTATGTTGATAAAATTTTCAACAGTAAGTTAAAAGAAGTGGATTTGATCTTTTTAGTGCAGTTGCTGGGCTGCAGGCTCTGAAAAGCATCTGGAAAAACACACCACCAAATTGGGAAGGGTCTGATCCTTGTGGATTGGGTTGGGAAGGAATCAGCTGCGCCAACACACGCGTCATCTCTATGTAAGTTTTCCTCTCGTTCGTTGTATGCATAGATAGTTATATGTTCTCACACCTTTATCTGCAAATTTCAGTACATTAGCCACCATCAACTTAAGTGGCCAGTTATCATCAGACATTGTGAAAATATCAGAGCTGCAGACACTGTATGTGTTTCATTCCCATAACTTCTATTTTACTCATGCGTGTTACTATTTTACACTGTTGATATAAATATGGATATGATGGTTCATATAGGGATTTGTCATACAACAAAGAAATGACTGGACCTCTTCCTCAAGCCATAGGAGATATGAAGAAGTTGACGAGCTTGTAAGAGTACAACACAACGTTTTATGAATCGCCAATTTTTTAAGAAACTAAAACTACATGAATTGCAGGATACTCGTAGGTTGTGGATTTTCTGGTCCAATTCCACCCTCAATAGGATCTCTGCAGCAGCTGGTACACCTGTAAGAACAGACTATCTTAAATATTATTTCTTCTTTTTTTAGCACTTCCCATCTTATGCTTTTTCCATTGAAGCGAAGCTCACTTAACTCAAACGGTTTCATTGGAGGGATACCTCGTAAAATTGGCAAGCTATCACATCTCTATTGGCTGGACTTAGCTGATAATAAACTTACTGGAACGATCCCCGTTTCTAATGGAACTTCACCCGGTCTTGACATGCTTCTCAAAACAAAGCACTTGTAAGTTCTCTGCTATGCATATGTTTGTAAAATTCCTATGCTTCAACATATTGAATATGCATATGCCAATCTTACGCAGCCATTTCGGAGGGAATCAGTTGTCCGGTGAGATTCCCTCTAGGCTCTTCAACTCAAATATGACCCTTATACATTTGTAAGTACATCACAATGTCACAAAAATGAAGCATAGTTTGTGATTATTGTACATATGATGTAAGCATTGTTTTGCTTTTTCCTTATAATGTTTATTCGAGCAGGCTTCTTGAGAACAATAAGCTTACCGGAGACATCCCCTCCACACTAGGCCTTGTGAAGGCTCTGGAGGTTGTGTAAGTAACATAAACATAACCTTTTTTTCCTTCATTATTTTGAGGTCTCTTTGCTTAGAGAGATCCTTTTGTTTGCACAGGCGGCTTGACAGAAATTCTTTAAGTGGGCCTGAAAATCTCAACAATCTCACACATGTGCAGGAGTTGTAAGTAAAAAAAATGGTTAGCTTTCGACTTCATATTCGTTCCTATCTGTGAGAGGTGAAAACCAATGGCACAATTTCAGGTTCTTGGCAACTAATAAGCTGACTGGTGTTTTGCCAAACTTAACTGGCATGGACTCACTCAACTATGTGTAAGTCACATATATTTAGTTATAGACAACGGCTATTGTAGCGTAGTACTTATGGAGAAGTCTCGAAAACATTGCAGGGACCTGAGCAATAACTCGTTTGATGCAACTGATGTGCCTCCGTGGTTTTCATCTCTGCAGTCTTTAACTTCACTGTATGTTTTTCCCTGACTAAGTGTGTGACTGGTCTTTCTCGACAATATCTTATATGTCCTTGAAATGCGCAGGATAATGGAAATGACACAAGTTCAAGGCCCACTTCCATCTTCCATGTTTGGCCTTCCCCAGCTGCAGACTGTGTAAGTTACCTTTTCAATTAGTATATTTGATTATCATCTCCAACCATCAACATCATATATAACTCCTTATTCCAAATCAGCAAATTGAGGTACAATCGGATCAATGGCACCTTGACCATTGGTCCCAACCCCAGCAGCCAACTGCAGCTGATTGATTTGGAGGACAATTTCATTGATGCCTTCACACAACAAGCCGGTCTTCATTTCCAAATCATGTAAAATTTCCACACCTCTCAAAGATGCTATTTCCCATATCTTGATGATAATTCTGCTGTTGTGTTTTTCCTTTGCATGTTGCAGACTTGTGGGAAACCTGATCTGTCATGAAGACGAGACACAGAGCTACTGCAAGTTTCCCGAGCAGTCTGCCCCCATGTACACAACGCCATTAGAGAATTGCAATCCTCAGCCCTGCACTGAAGATAGAGTCTTCAGCCCCAGTTGTAAATGTGCATATCCATACATGGGGACACTCTTCTTCCGCGCTCCATCCTTCTCCAACTACGGGAACTCAAGCATTTTTGCGTATCTTCATAAAAACATGACGGCCTCATTTAAGTCACATGGTCTTCCTATAGATTCTATTTCTCTCAGCAATCCAACGAAGAATATAGATAACTACCTGCTGCTCAGCCTGCAAGTTTTCCCATCTGGCCAAGACCATTTCAATCGAACAGGGATCTCTTCTATTGGATTTATGCTAAGCAACCAAACCTACAAACCACCAAAGGAATATGGTCCCTTTTACTTCATTGCCAACAGCTATCCTTATTTTATTGGTAAGTTTCCAAAATGCATATATTTTAAGAGATCATCGGTTGTTACTACCTTGTTTTATTCTGATTTCTGCAAAATTTGTTTAGGACTGCAAGCTTCATCAAAGAAGTCAAGCTCCGGTATCATCATAGGAGCTGCGGCTGGTGGCAGCGTCCTAGTGCTGTTGTTACTCATGGCGGGAGTTTATGCTTACCGGCAGAGGAAAAGAGCTGATACAGCTGACAGAAGGAACGATCCTTTTGGTATATTTGAGATCCAATAGTATTGATTTTTGTTCTTCTTTAAGCTCAGCAGTTGTAAGATGTTACTTCTTCATATATATGTGCAGCTGCGTGGGATTCAAATGCGAACAGCGGTGGAGTTCCACAGCTGAAAGGAGCAAAGAGCTTCTCATTTGAAGAACTCAAGAGAATCACAAATAACTTCTCAGAACTCAATGATGTTGGAAGTGGAGGATATGGAAAGGTGTCTACTTTATTTTCTTTTTTCTTAAAAACATGAGTTGTAAATTGTGTCAACTGTTTTGTCAGGTATATAGAGGAACCCTACCGCATGGACAACTCATTGCCATCAAAAGAGCTCAGCAAGGATCCATGCAAGGTGGCCTCGAGTTCAAAACTGAAATCGAGCTACTGTCAAGGGTTCATCACAAGAATGTTGTGTCTCTAGTAGGTTTTTGTTTTGATCAGGGTGAACAAATGCTGGTTTACGAGTTTATCGCGAATGGCACATTGAAGGATAGTCTCTCAGGTTTTTCTTCATTCTCAACATAGCTTAATCTTGAAATAAATGCACAGTAAAACTGCCTCTTATATTCAGCTTATAGGTTGGTGATCACCTCATATAAAAAAGGAAAACTATTGAATAATAGTACTATATCTTTACAGGAAAGTCAGGAATCAGATTAGATTGGATGAGGAGACTGAAAATAGCCCTTGGAGCAGCCAGAGGGATCCAATATCTGCATGACTTAGCCAACCCTCCAATCATACACAGAGACATAAAATCAAACAACATCTTATTGGACGAGAGACTAAATGCCAAAGTAGCAGATTTCGGTCTCTCTAAGCCTATGAATGAACCTGAAAGGGGTCATGTCACAACTCAAGTTAAAGGCACAATGGTAGTATACTGCAAGACTTACTCTTATTTTTCATATGAATACTCAAGTTGAAAATCAATGTAAATATTATCCTTCCTTCCTAAACTCAGGGATATCTGGATCCCGAATACTACATGACACAACAACTGACAGAGAAGAGCGATGTGTACAGCTTCGTGGTGCTGCTCTTGGAGCTTCTAACTGCAAGAAGTCCCATTGAGAAGGGGAAGTACATAGTTAGAGAAGTGAAGCAGGCCATGGATACTGGCAAGGAAATGTATAACCTCGAGGGCATTCTTGACCCGATAGTAGCCTCAAGCCCGTCTCCCAGAAGCGTGGAGAGATTTGTGGACGTAGCTCTGAGGTGTGTTCATGAGTCGGGCGAGAGCAGGCCACATATGAGTGAGGTGGTTAAAGAGATAGAGAACATCATGGAAGCTGCAGGGTATAATCCTAATGCTGAATCAGCCTCAACCTCAGCAAGTTATGAAGGACACAGCAAAGGCTCTAACCATCCTTATAGTAACCAAAGCCTCTTTTCTTACGGTGGAAACTATACTAGTAATAGTAAGTTTGACTCAACGTGACTAATATAAAGGTTAAAGGGAAAATAAACATAGATATGACAGGTAAGACTGAAACTGGCTTTCACAGCAAACTCAAGGGGTTCATAACGAAATGAATCAAGAGTATCGACATTGAGATTTGATTATCTTAGAACAAAAGAACTGCAGCGGAAGAGTTCAAGACAATAAATTATGTATGGAGACACAATTTACTGGACATCTTAAAGCTATCTTATTTGTCAACTCTTTCTCAACACTGCCACCCCTCATCCATGCTTAACCTGCACGTTTAGAAAAGACATGCAGGAGGACTGAGTACTTGATATACTCGGTGGGAACATTGCTGAAAAATATAACTTTCGTAAAAGTATTTTGTCAACCACAATTGAGTGATCTCGAGGTTTTAACTTAAAAGGCCCGAGTCACTAAAGTATTTTGTTCGTAAAGTCGATTGCAATCTAAGTTCATCATAGATACCATATCTGAAACGTACATGAACCGAGAATGTGGCCACATTCTACGACGGTCACTGGACCGTTCAACTCGAAAGTTAACTCACGATCTTTATATGTGTACACTAGTCCGAGTAGAGTTTGCGGTCCTAGTGAGACCCAAATTCGAATAAACATAATTGGCATAGCCAAACAGATAGGTATTCCATAAAACAAAATATGGCATTACAAAAGCATATATAAGGCATAATTTTCATATAATCATGCTAAAAAGGCAAGTTCATATTTTAGAAAGAAATTCTCGCCTCAAAAGCTTAATTCCTTAGTCGATAATCTTTGACTCGGTCTTACTCGACATGAGAAAACGTAGTAGAAAAAAAAATAATATTTCAATTAGAATATAACTAATAATTGAAGTGGGTGATAGTGGAATGTGGGACTCATTTATATTATTATTTGCTTTATTATTTGGAATAGTGAAATCTAACGTTAAGATTATAACTACTATACTGAAATGAAAGGTGGTTGTGTTTAAAAATTTGTGCACAGAAATCAAACGAAAAATTGCGGCAAAAATTGCGGCAAAAAAGGAATTCCATTTCATTAATTCTAATCCAAAATGAAGATTTCCCTCTTGAATTTTGATTACACTTAATGAAAGTTTAAATTCATTTTCCCCTTTAAAATTCAAGAGATTTAATTAGTTGCGTTAAATAACTAACTCGAGAATTAGTTTCTTTGACTTACATTTCGGGATGCCAACTAATTCCGGAACTTAATATTGTTGGGTTGGAATTATTAACTAGTCCAACATGTTAATCCTCATGGGCCCAAAAGTTTAGTAGCAAGCTAGTTAATTATTATGAATCATCAGCCTAAAACAAATTAAAATTAGTCCATCACACTAATTAAATCATAGCTCAACCAATTACTGTAATAATTGGACCCGCCCAAGGTTTACTGAACCGGCGGTTAAAATCAAAACCGTAACCGCCGATCACGGTTCCAAACCGAAACCGTGAGAATTTACTCGAACCGAAACCGTCGATTTTAGAACAGTGGTTCAGTTCAGGTTCAAAAAATTTTGAACCGAAATTGTGACGGAACCACCGGTCCGGGCGGTTCCAAACCGGAATCGCAAAAAACCGGCAATTTGGAACCGATACCGAAACCGGCGGTTTTGGAACTGGAATCGTAACCGCAAAACACCCTTGCGATTCGGTTCCGGTTTAGCAATTTTCAAAACCGTAACTGGTGGTGCCGAACCGTGGCCACCTCTAGTAATAATGGCCCAAGCTCCAAAAAGAAACCCAACATTATGCTCCCAAATCCATCGGTCAAGGCCCAAGCTTCTCTTCTCTTTTTCTTTTATTCTTTTGGCCCTAACTTTAAGTCCCACCAAAAATATACTCCCTAACTTTAATTAAAACATTTTTTTGTTTCTTGCCTAGAGCACAAGTACTCCTCTCATAAATAGCTAGTTGGAGAAGGTGATTTGGGTTAGCAATTTATCAATTGTTTCTCCGAGAAAAGCAAGATCCTAATTTACCGAGGTATTGCTTTATCATTTTCTTTGTTTGAGCAAGTTGTTGATTTTGGCACACTATGAGATTAATCAGCTTTACTTGTTCACTATGGGAGTGGTTGGTGATCATGGGCCTACCGGCTCGCAGGGACGGATCTAGTTATATACTAGATGGGGCAAATGCCCCTGCTCAGGTATAACTACCTTTATATATGTATAACTTTCTATAGAATTTTTTATATTAATCTTCTACTAATTGCCCCTTCTAGAATGTTTAAATTATCTTTATGTATATTTTTGCCCCTCGTGCTAAGAATTTCTGGCTCTGTCCCTGCCGGCCCGAGTTTAGCGTGAGCCGAAGAAGAAGATGTTTTGGGTTTGTGAAGAAGAAGAGGCCCGAAAATTTTGTGTAGAGAACTTTGCAAAAACGCTAGTTCTATTTTCATGGGGTAGTTTTATACTACTTCTTATTCATTTACTAAGGAGTTTCATAAACATGTATCGACCTTTGATCATTCAGAAATAATCATATATATCTATTTGTATTTCGAAAAATCTAATATTCGATTAGATAAAAGTACATATTATCAAACATTTCATTTAATCCCACGGTAAACCGAAAATGACACGCATTATAAATGTCGAAGTTCTTCGAATCGTTTTAAAAGGGCAAGTAAGAAAGATGGGTGTTACACCTATTAATCCTCTATATTTAGCCACTAAATGCACAATATATACCTATTATATGCTCATTAATCAACATTATTTATCTCCATTATATGTGTAATTAATCAATCTTAAAGTAATCCAAATAATTTATCTCCAAGATCATCCACATAATTTGGGTTTAGCTACCTCCAGAACCACTACAAGTCTACTATACTCCCCCTTCCAAGAAGTGAGATTAATTATATTAAAGTCATGGATTAATCCAATAGTCAAAATTGTTATGTATACATATGCATGTAGTAATATAAAATTACATCAGTTTTAGTTTAATCATGATACAACCATTTTATTTAGCTTAATCGGTTCCATCCTTAGGCAAGTTAGATCAATAAAAGTCAGTGATTTTATTTGCAATTGATCTGTTAATAATTTGACAAAGTATGACTCTTTTAGAAATTTTATTACTACTCGAAATAGGATTCGTTTTAGACCTGATTATAATGATTTATAATGCAGATTAGCTATTAGTATTACTTTGCTACAATTAATTAAATTAGTTATCTTTCATTGTGACTTTTTTTAGAATCAAATGTGGCTTCAACCTATATGCCATCAATAATAGGGCTGACAAATCATACGGATTGGGTCGCTATCGGGTCAACCCAATATCGACCCAACTCAATAAGGTCAAACCCAACCCATCCTGAAATCATCGGGTTCTTAACGGGTTCCAACCCAACAGAATCGTGTCGGATTCGTACATATTTCGTGTCGGATTCGTGCAGATTTCATGTCATCCAAAAAATTATCGGTCATCTTTTAATGATAGTAAGTTACTATTAATAAGCAAATATTTCCAATTGAATCTATGAATTAACAGGAGTTTTTGCCTCTCGGAAGATCTAGCTCGCCAACCCTCCTCAACACATCCTTCTTCATCAACATATTCCCCATAGATAACGGAACTCAAGGCAGAGGCCTGGCCTTCGTCATCGTCCCCGACCTCACTGGCCCCCCACCCCGAAGCACCAGCAGGTACCTCGGACTCACCAACGCCTTCACCGACGGCAACTCCACGAATAGATTAGTCGCCGTGGAGCTCGACACCTCCAAGCAAAGCTTCGATCCGGACGATAACCACCTCGGTTTGAATCTCGACAGCATCATATATGTGGCGGTGGTTAAGCCTCTGGTTCTGTACAACACACCATTGCTTCTTCACCCACGCCGAAATTCCACAATGTTTGGGTCGACTACGGCGGTGGTGGGCGCATCCAGGTCTACATCGCAGAGCAGGTGGAGTGGGAAGGTGGTAATATCGTATGATCTGAGTCTGACGGAACACGTTGGTCAGGACTTGTATTTCGGGTTTGCGGCACGCATGTGAACTGTGTTTTAAGGTAGAACTTGACCGTCTACCACTTGGATGAAGACACGAGCTTGCTGGTGATTGGGCTAGGGACGGGGATTGGGGCGGCGGTGTTGCTGGTGCTAGGCGCGGTGGTGTTGGTATACTACTGGCGGAAGCGGGGGCTATTTCGAATCCGAAGCTAGTGGCAGTGCTGCGGAGCCTTCTTGGAACGCCAGTGGAGTTTAAGTTCAATGAGTTGAACAAGGCTACCAATGACTTCGACCAGAGGAACCTACTTGGCCAGGTTTTCAAGGGGAACTTGCCCAAGGAGAATCTCGACATCGCCGCCAAGAGATTTTCTAGAGAGAGCCTTCAAGGGCAGGACGATTTCTTGGCGGAGCTCACCATCATCAACTGTCTCCGCCACTGCCATCTTGTCAAGTTACTCGGTACGTATCATGTTTGTTTGTTCAAAATTCAAATTCTAGTAATCCAATTATGTTTATTGCATGCCACAAATGCATCCACGTGTCCAAATCTCCACATATTTGTCGTCTATTGCGTATGTATGAACTGTTGCTAAACAAGTTAATAGATCGCAGCCCGCAGGCCTTTCATCATCATTTTTAGCATAGCATATTAATTAATTATAAATATGCATCGAAAACACATTTTCTTCTAAATTTAATATTTTATACGTTAGTATTAAAAATCTCATGTTGTCGTCTATTTATCTAGGTGGTGCCACAAGTCTAGGACGCTCCTGTTGGTGTACGAGTACATGTCCAACGATAGCCTAGACAAGCACCTATTTGTACGGCCGGACGTGGAGTCGTTGGGTTGGCACTTCCGCTACAATATCATATCCGGCGTAGCCTCCGCTCTGCAATACCTCCACAACGAGTATGAACAAAGGGTGGTGCACTGCGACGTCAAGGCGAGCAACATTATGCTTGACTCCAACTTTGACGCCCACCTCGGTGACTTCGGCCGAGCCCGGGCGCTCGACAATGGGGAGACATCCTATGCGGAAACTGGGGAGGTAATAGGCACCATGGGGTACATCACGCCCGAGCACTCCTGCATGGGCAGGGCTACGCAACAGTCAAACGTTTACGCGTTTGGCGCCGTGGTGCTAGGGCTAGTGTGCGGGAGGCTGCCCGGGGCCATGATCAGCGGGTACCAGCTGCTGGTAGATTGGGTCTGGTCTCCGCATCGTGATGGGCTGCTGCTGGAGGCCGTGGACCCAAGGCTAGGGCAAAACTAGGCCCAAAATTTTTTTGTAGAGAACTTTGCCAAAACTCTTTTAGAAATTTTATTACTACTCGAAATAAGATTCATTCTAGACCTTATTATAACGATTTATAATGCGGATTAGCTATTACTTTCCAACAATTAAATTAGTTATCTTTCGCTGTGACTTTTTTTTTGAATCAAATGTGGCTTCAACCTATATGTCATCTAATATAGTGTTAAATATAGTAATACTGTGTGAGCTTAACAGAAAAGAAATTCCTTTGGTTTATAAGTATACAATACCAACAATAAAGTGATAAAATAAAACAGTACATATAAAGCAAATATTTTCAATTGAATTTATGAACTAACGATATTAGTACATTACAATTGCTTGGTTTATAATTTTCAACTCTTCAAATCCTCCTTTATAAGGATACAATACCAACAATATAGTGATAAATATAAAACTTTACGTACATATAGAGCAAATATTTCTAATTGAATTTATGAATTAATGATTTATAAGAAGCGGATGGAGTATTATTATATAATGATTTAGAAATGGTACTGTAGTTGCAAGTTAGATCATAAGTCAGTGATTTTATTTGCAATTGATCTTTTAGTAAATTGACAAAGTATGACCCTTTTAGAAATTTTATTACTACTCGAAATAGGATTCGTTTTAGACCTGATTATAATAATTTATAATAGCCTATTACTTTCCAACAATTAGTTAAATTAGTTATTTTTCACTGTGACTTTTTTTTAGAATTAAATGTGGCTTCAACTTATATGCCATCAGTAATAGGGCTGACAAATCATGTCGATTGGGTCGCTATCAGGTCAACCCAATATCGACCCAACCCAATAAGGTCAAACCCAACCCATCCTGAAATCATCGGGTTCTTATCAAGTTCCAACCCAACAGATTTGTGTCGGATTCGTGCAGATTTCAAGTCGAATTCGTCCAGATTTCGTGTCGGATTCGTGCAGATTTCGTATCATCCAAAAAATTATCAGTCCTCTTTTAATTATAGTAAGTTAATATCATTAAGCAAGTATTTCCAATTGAATTTATGAATTAACAGGCGCTTTCGCCTGGGAAGATCTAGCTCGCTAGCCCTCCTCAACTCATCCTTCCACATCAACATTTTCCCAGAGATAACAGAACTCAAGGCAGAGGCCTGACATTCGTCATCGTCCCCGACCTCGCTGACCCCACCCCGAAGCACTGGCGGGTACCTCGGACTCACCAACGCCTTCACCGACGGCAACTCCACAAATAGATTAGTCGCCGTGGTGCATGGATGTGGATGCCCTAAAATAATGCATAGATCAACACAAGAAATTAAAATAAATAAAATGCATGCATCTTGTGACTTCGATTTTTTCTTTTTTTTTGGTGAAAATAAGCGGGCAGAGCCCGACTTCGATTATTTTTTAATGATACTATTATGAATTTTTTCCAATTGAAAACTTGGTATTTTCGATTAATTTCGGCTGCCAAGACGTCGCGGCGACACCGGCTGGCCGCTCAGGTCCCTAATAATTCGGCAAGAGATAACTCGAGTAGTCCAATAAAGAATTAACACTCTCATGCTGAAGGAATTAAATAAGTCGGCCCACTGCCAGGAATTTAAAAGACTAGCCCAAAAATTAGTTACACAAATTCCCATTCCTTTACAAACAAAAGAAAAAGAATTTAAATACAAAAAAAATATATACTCCCATTCATACCACATGTATACTTCCTTAAAAAAAAAGACTAGCCCAAAAATTAGTTACACAATTCCCATTCCTTTACAAACAAAAGAAAAAAGAATGTAAATACAAAAAAGAATATATACTCCCAACCAATTCACAAAAGAAAGACTAGCCCAAAAATTTGTTACACAATTCCCATTCCTTTACTATCAGAAGAAAAAGTATACTCCCTCTAAAGAAAGACTTCCTTTACAAACAAAAGAAAAAGAATTTAATTATGATAAAGAATATATACTCCCACCACACGTATACTCCCTCAAATAAAACATACTCGTACTGAATACGCCCAAAGAAAAAGAATTTAAATACAGAAAATAATATATACTCCCATTCACACCACAAATGACAAATGTATACTCCCTCAAAAAAAAATAAAAAATACACGTACTGAATACTCCCTTTATAAGCCAAGTTAATATATACTCCCAATTTGGAGAAATTCTTAAACGTTTCGCCCTTTGTAATTTCAAAACACAAATTGAACAAGCACCCGAATGAAAATCCAACTCCATATTCACAAAAGGCATGATTTAGTCCATGGGTGATTTGCCGAGTCTATCGTAAAATTTGGGTTGAGAATGATAATGAAATTTGAAAAATGATAAATTTAGGCGTGAATTGGGTGAAGATGAATTAGAAAAGAAAATTTTTATTATGCCCTTCAGCCTTTTAATTTGATTAAAATAAAATAAAATGAACTGCCACATGACAGCTTAGCAATCGTCCGATTTCCAGATCCTAGGGCCCCTAATAGTGGTATGGTATTATATTAAATGGTGTTGTCATTTCAACACATCCCTATATAGAGTAGTGATATGGAGCAAGTGCCCATTAAGTGTATAACTAGAGAATAAATCTCAGCCACAAGATTAAGAAATCAAGGACTGGTATTTATCCATGTGATTTTCAAAATTGAAGCAGAATTAGTTCACTATGTGAATGATTTGGTTCACTATAAGAATGCGGGGTCATAATAGACTTTTCAATTCGGTTCAATTTGCTTCCCCATTTCCAGATTTCGTTCTCGCTCTAATTCTCTCCAAAGTGATGGGATTTCCTCTTCAATTGTGCGATTTCTTCCTCATTCTATAGCTAGGGTTTAGTCGATTTTTCATATTTTCCCATAGTAAGGAAGATAGTCATGAAGAAGAGGGGAAAACTAAAGGTAATTTATAATTTTTTTATTTGTTAAATTTTTTTTCGATTTGTTTTCAAATTTCTGTACATTGTATTATTTGTTATCCATTTGCTGGATTGGATTCTTGATTTGTTGAATCTGGTTCAAAAATTCATTTGTTTTCTATTTGTTGAATCTGTTTCTACAGAAAATAATGAAAAAAATGAGTGAATTATTAGTTCGCTCTGTAGAAACTAATGAAAAAATGACAAAACTGAAGGTATGTTGTAATTTTCACTTCAATTGTTTCTCGATTTGGTTCATTCTATGTGAATTAATTGGTGTTGTGTACGAGTGGACTATATTGTTTTTTCATCTCAGTAAAGTAAAAACGTGCTTAGAGTGAAGTGTTTGTGATCCATGTTATTAGTGGTTTATTTTTTCATATCGGTGAAGTAAAACGTGCTTAAAGTGAAGTATTCCATGGTTAGAGTGAAGTGTTTGTGATGAATGTTATTAATGATCTGTTTTTTCATCTCAGTGAAGTAAAATGTGCTTAGAGTAAAGTATTTCATGGCTAGAGTGAAGTGTTTGTGATGCATGTTATTAGTGATCTGTTTTTCATCTCAGTGAAGTAAAATGTGCTTAGAGTGAAGTATTTCATGGTTAGAGTGAGCAGTTTGTGATGCATGTTATTAGTGATCTGTTTTTCATTTCAGTGAAGTAAAATGTGCTTAGCGTGAAGTATTTCATGGTTAGAGTGTGTTTATGATGTATATTATTAGCGATCTTTTTGTGTTTGAATGTTTGTTATGTTCAAATATATTAGGTTTGAATATTGTCATTAATCATTTTTTACGTTCTTTATATGATAGGATAACCAGAAAATCTTTCAGAAACTGCTGATATACGTAAAGAAAGACGAAAGACGAAGAGAAAAATAAAGAGTAGGGGAAGCTGATGCATGTATGGAGAATGAAATAATTGTATAAACTGATATAGTTCATAACATGATTCAGTTCACTGTAATACCTATTCGGTTCATTTACATTCAATAGTTTCGTAACTTCACTATAATAGACATTTAACAATTGAGTTAAGGTTAAAATCAATTACCCTATTATATTCATTTTCAAAATCCAACTTCGTCTGTCCTCCTTCTATTCTTCTCTACTCTCTGGAAATTCACCCAACGTCGTTTCTTTCACCTTCATTCGTCGTTTCCTCCGCCTCCAGCTGTTTCTTCCATCTCCAACCGTTGAAGTGAATATTATCTACAAATTAACTCATTTTCATTTATTAATCTTTAGCTAATTTTTTCAATCGTGTTTCTTAGTTGTTTATATACATTTAACTTCACCGCCTCACGATTGCTGCGATTGCCTTTTCTTCTAATCCAGATTGTAAAATTATAATCTCTTATAAGTTTCTGATTTTTTTTTCTTTGAGCAATAGTTGGAGAATCAGAAAAAAAACAGCACACTATAAGGCATCCGGAATATACTTCATTATATGCTCAATATACTTCACTAGAATGGAAAAACAGTACAATATAAGACATGCAGAACATACTTCACTATATGCAAGATATACATCACTATATGCTCAATATACTTCACTGAAATGAAAAAACAGTACACTATAAGGTATCCAGAATATACTTCACAATTTGCTTAATACACTTCACTGAAATATCAAACATCATATTTACTTCACTACTTTACTCTAAACATCATATATGATCTTGAAAGAGGCATGCAGAATATACTTTACTTTATGCACAATATACATCATTATATGCTCAATATACTTCACTGGAAAAAAATACTCCCTCCGTCCCGCTTTAGGAGTCCCGGTTGAGTCGGGCACATGTTTTAAGAAAAAAGTGTTTGAGTGTATAATAAATAAATATAGTAGTGGATGTTGGGACCCCATTTTTAATTGAATGTCCAATAAATAAATATTATAGTGGATGTTGGGACCCACTTTTAACACTTTTTTATTAGTTGTAGTGGATGTTGGAACCCATTTTTAATTGAATGTCCAATAAATAAATATTATAGTGGATGTTGGGACCCACTTTTAACACTTTGTAGATATTTTTTTATTAATTTATCTCAACCGGGACTCCTAAAGCGGGACGCCCGAAATTGATTAACCGGGACTCCTAAAGCGGGACGGAGGGAGTAGTACACTAAAAGAGGCATGCAGAATATACTTCACTATATGCAAAGTATACATCACTATATGCTCAATATATTTCACTAAAAAGGAAAAACAGTACACTATAAGGCATTCAGAACATACTTCACTATGTGCACAATATACATCACTATATGCTCAATATACTTCACTAAAATAAATATAAAAAAACCGTACACTCCAAGGTATGCAGAATATACTTCACTATATGCACAATATACATCACTATATATACTCAATATACTTCACTAAAATGGAAAAACAGTACAATATAAGGCTTGCATAACATACTTCACTATATGCAAAATATACATCACTATATGCTCAATATACTTCATTGAAATGAATAAACAGTACACTCTAAAGCTTCCAGAATATACTTCACTATTTGCTTAATATACTTCACTAAAATATCAAACATCATATTACTTCACTCTAGACATCATATTCCATGATTAATACGTGGAGATTGCATGAAGATGCCCTGATCTCGGTAACAGACGTTAAATTGAGATTTTGTGTTTGGGTGATGACGAGTGATTCTCGATTTCTAGCGTGAAATCTAAACTAGTAAAATCCGATGTAAGATGACATGGAATCTAATGTTTAATTGACAACTTCTGGTGAGAAATCTAGAAATAATAATGAAGATTGTAAAAGATGAGATTCTCGATCTTGAATATGGAAATTATTGATGAATTCCAGATCGTGAAACTAACCAGCTTAAGCTGATTAATTCAAATCGTGAAACTAACAACTTGCAGGTGCTGTGTTTAGAGAGCTAGAGAAGATTGTTCGTTGATTTGATAAAAAATGCGCTCGATTCTAGATAAAGATCTCAATCGCAGATGGGAAATTTATTCGCAAGTCTTCAATTGCAGAAGTGATTAATGTCTGGAATGGTGGAGATGGGGAGCGTGAATTTGGAAACAAATCTGCTTTCCATAAATGCCCTGTTAATTAAATATGTAAGATATTTTTATCTTTATTTTAATCTTTAGATTAATACAATGTATGGCTAAAATTTGTTCTCTAGTTATGGATTTAAAAATAGTTATACATTGATCACTTCTATATATATATATATATAGGGTCTTCATCTACCAAAATCAGTCCTTAAGTATGGAAATATAGACCATATCTAGACCGTCGGATCTGGTGATTAATGGCTAAGATCTGTAGTGACTCCTCGTTTTGTATGGGTCATAATAAGACCAATCTGTGTCATGTGAGGGGTAATTTAAGAATAAAAAATATTAGGAACCGTTGTTCCGTTTTCTAGGCGCTGATTAATTGGGATTTGGGAGTAATTACTGCACACGTTAAGTTGGTGCTTGGAATCCAAACACCATTCAATCCCACTCTCTTTCAACCAAATCCCTTCAATTTCCCACAAATCTTCTTCTTCTACCACCAAATCAACAAACAATCCTTCAACAAAAAATCCTCTCGGCCCATAAAAATCGTCGTCTCCTCCATAGATTCATCGTCTCCTCCACAAAAACGTCGCCTCCTTCCAGACAATCGTTTCTTCCACCAAAAAGGTGCTTACATTATTCAACTAGTAATAACTTGCTATGATTGTGATTATATCTCTACTTCACAATTGTTTTGTAATGACACTGGGATTAAGTTGGAAAATGTCATATATTCTTCACTCTGGTGTGTATGTACTACCCATTATTGTGGGAAAAAAGAGAGTCATCTTTGGTGCCTGTGATGTGGTTATATAAGTGTGTAAAATGTATTACTTAGTTGAATCTTTTGAGAAACTATAAAGCTTATTCTACTATGATCCAAGAAATTGATGAGGGTCCAGTAAGTTTATCATCTAAGAATAATGTCATACTTGCTAGGATATATATGTTGTACTAATTTATTGATGTTTCTGATACAGCACCACAAAAGAAAATCAGTCCAGAAGTGGAAAAAGAGAAAGAAACAGCTGATCATATTTCCAATTCTGGAAAAGGTACTTACTTTTAACACAAATAATAACTTACTATGATTTTGGTGATGTCTCTATTGCACAAATGTTGATTTATGACGGTTACCTATAAGTATTAACATCGTTCCATTGCACAGATGCACTAATAGGGGGAGTAGACACCTCTACAAAAGGGAAAGAAGTGGCAGAAAACGCAATGAAGGCTGCAAAAGGTTATACATTTACATTTTAGAAAATTGCAATGCTTATTCCATCTAAGAATAATGGCATACTTGTTTAGGACATGTGACAGTGACCCTAAAAAAATACACTCAAATGTTTAGCTCATTTGTTTCCCAGTTGAATGTAACTGGGGTAATAACACAATCATCTTCATTGTTTCTGGGTCATAATAAACAGATATTGAAGTAATTAATCGTATGGGTAATCTGGATCATAATAATCATTTATTCGAATCATGACATAATTACTTCAGAGCAACAGGATGCCTCATACAACCACTTCTAAGGGTATAAGTATTGCACTTCAAGGGATCATCTGTGTCTAATTTACTATATTTTGAAGTTTTATATAATCATGGTTGTAGTTACAGCTATAATGAATACTTTGTTGAAAGTATTATGTTACTGGAAAAATAATTAATTTTGCCTATAACTATGTAGGTGTAGGCAGGATTGGTCTGTCCTTAAACAAGGCAAACGAACTGATCATCAGGAAAAGAGCCAGGGCTAAGGAGAGCCTCAAAATTATGCAATTGGAGACAACAACAAGAGATAAGGCACATACCTCCAATGCGACTGATGATGTAACTGAATCACCTGATATGTCTAAAGGTATTACTCCATTATAAGACAACTAATATTATTAACTAAAAGTAATATTACCTGATTTGGTTTTATTTTTGCAGGCTCAAAGCGCCTTCGTGAATCTGTGATGGAAACCCAGGTATAGACAATAAAAACAAAATACAACCAGAAGAGATACACAAAAATGCACCTGGGAAGAAGAAGGATAGCAAAGGGAAGGAAAAGGTTGAGGAGGTTGTTGGAACAGCAAAGACAGGTGAAAGGAATATAAGGCACGAAAAGCTTAAGCTCAAAGCTAGCCCGCGGAAAATCATAGAGCTTTTACAAACTCTAAACGAAGAGCAGATGAATAAAGTGGTAGAGATGTGATTTGGAGAGTTGAAGTATTTTTGCATCGCTGAGGTCCCTGGCAAAATGGCTTATGACCTGGTCAAAGGTTTCCGCGAAATAGACTGCACAATACAGCTGGACACCGGACGACTGCCTATTTACCCTGAAGATGTCTACATGACTTTGGGGCTTCCTATGGGGGGGACGTTGATCAACCGCGTCGAAAGGCAGAAAAAGAAACCATTCTTTGAGGAGGTTGCTCGAAGAATAGGAAAAAACTCTGGTCGTATTCTTCCAGAAGACCTTATCAAACAGGTTTTGAAGTATAAGTTTGGAGGTGAATGGTTTCGAAAGATCTTCGTTCTTATCTTAGACACAGTGCTGATAAATCCATGTGGGGATGGCAAGTGCAGAACTCATATAGACTATTTGTTCAGAAACATGTCAGTTGTGAAAGAATACAACTGGTGTGCTTATGTACTTGAGACACTGGCAGTTGCAACAAAGAACTGGAGGATAACCAACAACTCCCCCTTCACAGGAACAATTGCATTCTTGGTGGTATGATCTTTATTACACTATGTTTATATACAGTTTCCAAAATAACATTCCATTTACCAAATCTGCATTATGTATATAATTTAAATTCTTGAAGAATTAGTTATAACTTGTTAAATCTTACACTTCAATTGCAGGCCTTTTATGTGGATCGCATTTTACACAAATAACTGCTGATGTCACGCGTTTTCCCGACCGTTTATGGCTGGACAAGCGAAAAGCTCAGGCAACGAGAGAAGATGGAGCTTGAGTCCAGTGATACTATCGGGAGCGGAAGTGTGGTAGAAAGAGGTAACCCTGAAAAGCTGCCTCGGCCATCAAGGCTAGTTGTCTTTGAAGCAGAAGAGCCGGAGCCAAGTGAGCAGTTGGAAACCGCGATAGAAGCGTTCGCAGAAGCAAGTGACGATGCAGTACGGGGACTGGAAAATTTGGTGAGAAGTATGCATGATTTAAGTGATATAATCCAGAACTTTGAAGCGATGAAGCTTGCTGCATCGTATGATGGGGATAATTGCTGAGGTGGAAGGGGATGAGGAGAAAACGGGTGCGTCCATGAAGACCTCTTTGGCAAAGGAAAAGCTGAATGCACTAGAGCTGTGCAACGCATGTTGAAAATTACAGCACAGCTGACCAAGCTTACAGACGAAGGGCTACCGTTTGAACTCCATCCTTCTTTTGTAGCAGATAATGTAAGTTGAAGACTAACCCGAACACAAATGCAATTTTTGATGGAAAACCAAGTTGTCTGTACTAACTATTTGAACACTGGTGTCTTAGTAGTATGTAATTTGTAATGGTACAATGACGATGTGGAACCCAGGAATCGCTTGTTATGACTCACTAATTACATGTGTTTCTATGACTCAGATATGCGTTTAGTATCACCCATATGCTTATATGTTGCTATGACTCAGATATGCGTTTAGTATGACCCAAAGAGCTGATATGATGTTTTTGGATATTGTTAGTGTATTCTTCGGGTGTAGTAATTTTTTGTACCCATGACAAACTTATCTGATATATGTGATACAAATGCTCTTTTAGTCTGATGCATGATACTGTTTTCTTCTGTTACACAAACATAGTGAATCGCAGGGTGGTGTCGTCAGAAGAATCGCCATGAAAGATAGAAACAGAACTAACATAAATGACTTACAGAGTTGTTTTGGTACAGCATATATTGGAGTGAACAAGGTATATCTTCAAGGAATAATTCTATACGTTTATTGATTATTAATGATCTAAACAGGATTCTGCAATGGCTTTATCGTATTATATCTAGAAATTATTTTTGCAGATCAATGTCATACTTAAACACCCAACGGACTCATATCCGACCATCAATTCAGTCAACAGCTTGAAAGTGAGAGAAGGACCGATATTAGCACCAGCACAATCCGTAATAAATTTTTGGTGAACTGGATCAAGTTGACGATTTAATCTCATGAACTTCTGGTGTTGTACCAATACCATGGGGTGGTTGTGTTCTTCGTTCAAGTGTTGAATGACATAACCACGGTCAGAATCGAATTTGAATGCAACCCGAGCATTACATCCACATATTTTGGATTTACGTCGTCGTTTGGGTTGTTCATTGCTAAATTTCTGCTCACCTTCTCTGTTACACACCATGTAAAACCATATGGTAAGATCATCAACCTTCTTTAAACCGTTCTTCCTTGTGTCAAAACCGACACATCAACCATAGTTCTCGTAAAACTAAATGGCGTTGTCTAAAGTAGGGAAGCTACGACCAACAAAAGATTTAAGCTCTATAGGGCATTCTGGTGTATTTAAATCTGTAATAATAAAAACAAAGACGGTCAGTGGCTGGTTGATTGTCCTAAAATAATACAGGCAGTGTACTGCTAAAAATTGTTACAGTATATAACATGTCATGCTAAGTGCATATTTGAGTCATACAAAAACATGTCATAGTTGCATCTTTACTAAGTAATACTTGTATCATTACTACTACTGATGAAGACTCAAAGATAAAAACAACCCAAACGTTGTGTCATACTAAGTGCGGATTGAAGTCATACGAAATAATGGCATAATAAACAAATAAATAAGTATTGATTGTAACATTACTAAAACAAAACGATAAAGAATTCATGGTTGAATCATTATTAAAATTACAGTCACAAAATTAAAATCATAACCTGTATTGTCAAGAATGTCAACAGGGGATGATTGATTGTCTAGATGTGAAGTAGATGGCGTTTCAGATTCCATTTCCAAAACGATTGAATCTGGAAACAAGTGCTCTATAAGTGTAACAGAATGATACAGCGACTGAATGCTATAAACGGAAATATGAAGTTTTCGACATTGTGGAATGCAAACTCAAAGGCTGTGAAGAAGAAGACAAAACTAGAAACTAAGTAGAAGGTAAAATGAATTAAAGATCGTATGAATCTTCAGAGAAGATATGAAGGAGAGAAATTATGGATTGTAACACACATAACTCAAGCTGATGATCAGTGAGTGGAGAGAGAAATATGCAACAATATAGGAACTTCCATAACCAACGAAAACATGGATTGACCAAAGTGACCTTTTATGAATATAAATGATTAAATTAATATAATCTGACAATTAAATCTAGCCATTAGATAATCTAATCTTAAGATGATCACGCCTAATCCTATGGACAATAAACCGTCTGTATTTATTTATTTAAGGTCATTTTCGTTTTGATCAAAATCCTATATACATATATATATATACATATAGGACTGTGATCAACACCAAATCACTCTTAAATCTTAAACGCCGAACAACATCATTATATGATAACTTGGAATTCAATATAATGAACTAATAACTAACATATAATGAACTTCAGATTTCTAAATTATCCATGATGATGTCATTGTTTTTAAATCTCAGAATTCCCTATAATGAACTACAAATAAAGTTGTAATGAACTCCACGTTATTTTATAATGATGTGTTTGGCGTTTAGCGTTTAAGACTAGTATATATATTTTGTCCACTTCCCAAAAAAATATATCCGTTTTCCTCCAACTTAATTTATTTTTTTCATTTTTTCATCCTATAATTCACAATTTTCATCTATAAATATCCTCATTTCGGCTCTTCTCATACCCAAGGCTTGGAAATTCCGAGTGGCTACTGTCTCTACCTAGTGGATATGTAAAATGCTGACGAAGGGCAATACGAGTGGACGCCCGAATCCGGCTCCGGCTCGACACAGCCGTTGTCTCAACTTCCGGAGGGCAATTTCCCAGATGTCGGTCTCGGTGTCCGCACTGTGTACTCATAAGATGAGGTTGAGAAGATGTTCACGGTCTATGTTTCGGTATCCGAAGATGTATCCGTCGGTACAATTCTGGGAGCGCGTCTGCTTCACCTACAACGCCATCCGTACGGAAGGAACTGTGGAGTGCAACCAGAGTATGTTGCGCAATGCGATTGCAAGAGCAAGCGAGGACATACAGGAGTTCCAAGGGTTTTCTATTGAGGAACTACAGTCGGTCGAGAGCAGCTCCAGCGAAGCCGACGTCATCACAATCGCCATGATGGTCTTCCAAACGATGACCCACAAAGCTTTCAGGAACCTTAACACTTGGAAGTAGGTACGTCATATGGACAAGTGGTTGGGAGGCACCCAATCCTCCACGAACTCCAACAGCAAACGGTCGAGGTCGCAATCTTTGGACAGAAAGGAAACACAAATAAGCTAAAAAATGAAATTAAACTAAAAGAACTCCATTGTATTCGTAATCATCCAAACAAAGATGTTTCCAACAAAAGCAGTCAACTAGACTAAACGTCGAATGCAAGGTAGTAAACGAAATGCTTGAACTAGAGAATCATAAAACAAAACGAAATAAAGATTATTTTTGGCTCCCAAGAGTGATGTTACTATTGAAATTTTAACTACGGCGATGGTAAACTGGTTGGCTTGAAACGTAGACTTCCCTCCGGCAGAGGGTCGGAGACTTCAAGTGATGATTAGACTAGTGAGCGAGTGATACGCTCGGATTTTGCAATGTTTTAAGGCCTTTGATTAGTCTGTTTTTAATGTCAAAATCACAATTCATGTTCATATTTTACATATTTTCTCTATTTTGGTATTTTTACGTGTTTTGTGAGATATGTGCATATTTAAGCCTAAAAAGACAAGAAAAAGTCGAAGTTGGAAATATGGAGCGTTCAGGAAGTCTAGCGGTCCGCTGCAACATGCACAACGACCGCTGGAGCCTAGCGACCACCATACCAGTAGTGGTCCGCTCTGGATAAAGTTGTGCTGAAACGAAGAACACGTCCAGCGAGTCGCTGGGGAGTGTGTAGCGACCGCTATCCTAGAGTCAAAGGCTACAGATCATTATGCAGCGACCGCTGGCCAACGTGCAACGGCCCGCTGCGAAAGTGCGGCGCACGAATTTGACCTACTTTCTCCTCAAGATTTACCAAACTTAGCCATCTTTTACCTTATTTCATAGAGCTCGATTTTCCCAATATATGTATACCCCCTCAAACCTATTCATTAGGATCTTCTTTTTGCCTCATAATTCTAGAGCATAAAATTGAGAGAGTTCTTCATTGTGCAAGAGGTTGAAGAAGGAATCAAGGCTACAAGGATTCAACTTTTGGGTTTTATTACTTTAGTTCTTATGTTCACTTTGTTTTTTCCTTCATTCTATGCTTTTAGCTCATTCAATTATGTGTAACTAAATTCATAGGATTGTAGGAATGTGTTAGTAACGACTTTGGTTATAAAATTTAATTTTGCTATTTAATATCCGTTTTTTTTAACTTCATTTCTTCCCTAAGTTGTTCTATAATACTTCACGTTTGAGTGACACATTCGGTGATGATTTAATATAACTTGCTACATAATTGTGAGAGGAGATTGGCGAGTTAGATCCACTTAGTAGACACACAATTAGCTTCCCTTAAAACGGCACTGTTAATTGAGGGTGAGGACTTTCCAAGGGTCTTAGGAGCTTTTAGGAGTTACAGATCTTGGATTGACAACCCTAGTGTTAGTAATCTACGTTTGTACCGCATGGGCATAACTTGTGTGACTCGTTCTATCAAAGTATAAACTGTGTCAGGGTATTGTAGTTAGAATTTGTATAACCATAACTGTGAACGCACATACCTGAAATTCTCTTATCTCACATATTTTTGCCTCTTTGATTATTTATAATTAGTTGTTTACTTGCTTTCAAGTTGTTCTTGTTTTCAAAAATCTTCAAAATTCTTGGTTTTCCAAATAGTGAAAGAAGCTTAGTAGAAGGTAGACAGTGTGTGACTTTATTCCCCGTGTTCGATATCCGGTACTGACCTTTAACTATATAGAGTATACTTGCAGGTTTATTTAGTGCTAATAAAAAGTGCATCAGCGAGCAGAGTGGAGCTAGCTTCCAAGTGTGTGTCTTCCTTCTTCATGTTGATCTCCTATTTATAGGGCAGCCTGCCCTAATCTCTAGGGCTACTTCTCCTCCTTAATTGACAATTTTGTTGTTTATTAAAAATTGTTCATTTGAAGCAATCCCTTCCTTCTCGTGCTCAAGCTTCACAGTATGCATCCTGACTGTTTTGCACCCTTCCTGCATCCTTTTAACTTGAAATCCTTCCTACCCTTTTTCTCCTAATTTGTATCCTATCTTGCACACTTCAGCAACTAATTTTGCACATATTATCCAATTAAGCACGTTATCCTGACCATTAACTAAGGTCTAGAATGAGAATTATCAATCCCCATTAACAATATCATATATACTCCCTCCGTCCCAAAAGAATATGCATTTTAGATTCGGTACCGGTTTTAATGCGAAATTGGGAAAGTAAGAGAGAGGTAGAGAGAAAAAAGTTTCCAAAATTAGAAAGTGCATATTCTTGTGGGGCAGACTAAAAAAGAAAGAGTGCATATTCTTGTTGGACAAATGGAGTATATGCTTGTAAACTTTATATGTTTATAAACTTTACTTTAGACAAATAGACGGAAAAAAACAACAATTCAATGCAAAAGATATTGTAATTCGTGAACATTTCTGAAACATATTTTATAAAATAAAAATTTGGATATTGGCACCTAATTTTATTGAATTTTCAAAAAGTTGAGTTTTTTTCCACGAACTTTGAAATTGATAAATAATATCACGAACTTTACCCCGAGTTTGTTATTTCCCACTAATGACAAATTCCGGCAAATAATATCATGATACAGATTATTTTCGTAATTTCTCGACAAAAACTTCAAGAGCTCCAAATTTTCAATCTTTGAGGATAGTTTTTCTTGAAACGCATCCTCCATAATTGTTCTTCAATCTATTAATATACCCGGAATTTTTTCATTGGTGGGAAACAACAAATTCTGGGTAAAGTTTGTGATATTATTTGTCAATTTCAAAGTTTGTGAGAAATTAAAAACCCAATTTTTGAAAGTTCCCTAATATTATATGCCAATATCCTTTTTTTTAATACACACATAATCAACCACCCTAAATTCTATTTATGGTGTAAGTATATTAAAATCATAATTCAATCTCCTTCTTATCTACTTCCACATCCCACAAAAATAATCTTATGCGTCCTACAAAAATAGCTCATTTCTATTTTTGCCAAGTCTTTTCTCTCTTATAAGGTAGACTCGTTTTCCAATAACAATACTTCAAATACTTTTCTTTTCTACGTCTCTTCTACTTTACCAATCTTATATTAAAACTTAGAGTGAACTTCAAAAATGGTCCCTGGACTATGGGTTTATCTCGCTCATAGTCCCTGGACTTTAAAAATATCGCCAGTAGTCCCTGGACTAAGGGTTTATCTCGAAATTGGTCCTTTTGGCTTTTTTTGGTACGAAAATGCCCTTTTGGGGGGTTTTGAGGGTTTTGGGCAATTTGGTATTTTTACACTTTTAACATTTTAAATATGATATTATTTCAGTTATGTACTAAATTTGATATTATTTCAAAATTATCATTCTTCTTCCATTTTGTAATCCTTCACTTTGTTTTTTTATTTCAATATTATATTTAATTTTATAAAAATTAAATTTTAAATTTTGATTTTTAAATATCAATAAATTTTTTAATTAAACTATTAATTCATGTACACTATTAATATTAATTAAAACTATTAATTTTTGTTATTTAATATAATATTCAGTTGAATTGAAGAAGTACACACAAATAATATTAATCATGATGGAAAAATAAGAACTATTTTATTTAGCCTTCGTTCGGTTGTTATAATTGCTTGTGATTGAATATTATGAAGTTGACTAAATATTTGATCCTAGTAAAAATTTTATATATGAGTATTTTTGTTGAAAATTACTAGTAAATTTTGATTGTTTTCAAATTAATAAACAAAAGTTATATTAGTCTTACATTAGATGCATATTTATTTCAGAATAAATCGTGTTATATGATATATTTATGATTAAAGCTATTAAATATTGATTAAAACTAAGTCGTTGTCATATTGATTAAATATTATACACTTTCAAATATTGATTATGACTATTAATTTTTTTTATTTAATAATTTTTGTAATTAAAATTTTTTTATTGATATTTAAAAATTAAAATTTAAAATTTTGTAAAATTAAATCTAATATTGAAATAAAGAAACAAAGTGAAGGATGACAAAAGGGAAGAAGAATGATAATTTTGAAATAATATCAAATTTAGTACATAACTGAAATAATATCATATTTAAAATGTTAAAAGTGTAAAAAGACCAAATTGTCCAAACCCCTCAAAAGGGCATTTTCGTACCAAAAAAGCCAAAAGGACCAATTTCGAGATAAACCCTTAGTCCAGGGACTACTGACGGTATTTTTAAAGTCCATGGACTATGGGTGAGATAAACCCATAGTCCAGGGACCATTTTTATAGTTCACTCTAAAACTTATGTCATTTCAAAAATCTCTATTTTTATAAGACGGATGGAATATAATTTTCTAGTTTTCGCAAACGGCATAATTAAGTCAATATATAAATTAGTATAGGGAATTCATTTACCACATAAACCCAAATTTTATAAATGGTGTAAGTATATTAAAATCATAATTAATTCTCCTTCTTAATTGTAACTTACTAGTCTTCAAAAAAAGGCATGAGTTAGTCAATAGATAAATTAGTGTAGGCATTCATTTACAACATAAAATCAAAATTTATTTATGGGGTAAGTATATTAAAATCATAATTCAGTCTCCTTAAATGTAATTTACTAGTCTTCACAAAAGGCATGATGATTTAGTCCATGTATATATAAATTAGTATTGGCATTCATTGACAATGTAAACCGTAGTAGAAAAAATGGTCCTCTTTTTCCCTCGTAAAGGGTTGTTACTTGTCTTCACCTTCTCGATTGCGCTCATCCATTTTGGTTCATCACTTTTCCTTAACGATTACAATAGCTCGTGTGAGACGTCACGACCATCAAACCTCGCTCCCTGCAATCATTCAAATGTCCATGGATCGTAGAGAAGAGGAGCTTTGCAACGTGCGATCTGAGTTTGGGAAAGTTGCATGGGAAATTCAATTTTTTTTTTATTCGGACAAGGATTTGGAGAGGTGTTAGGACAAAAGAGTGTTTGTGGACCGTTAATGAGAGCGGCGTGTACTTGAAATTGGGTGCTCAAGAAGTGCTTCAGTATCGATGGCCTTAGAGTTATGTGTCAATAACTTCTTGTCAATAAATATAATGTAAAACATAAGTGCATCCTATATTGAACTTCTCACAAAATTCACCCATATTATAACTTGAGATTCAATGCAATACAAAATTCTATTCATCAAAATACAAATCTTAATCTTATATTTTTTTTTTAAAAAAAAAAAACTAAAGAAATAGGCCTTCTCAGGTGATGATGGGCTTCTCCAAGAGAGCAGAGAAGTACCACTCATTCTTCTGAATGCCTCGATCCAGCTTCATCCCGGTGTTCCACCTCAATCTCTTAAACCCGACCCGGTCGAACATAGGCACGTACGTCTCGTTAAGCTGCGACCCGAAGCAGAAGAACCGGTCGAGCCAGAACAGCCCACCCGGCCTCAGCACTCTGTATATGTCATACAGAGCAAACTCCAGCATCGGATCCGGGATCCAGTTGCTCAGCACGTGCATCGAATGGACAATATCCAATGTGTTCTCGAAGAACGGAAACCTCTGCGAGATGCTCACGTGCATCGGGATCAGCCCCCTCGACGCAATGAAGCTGTTGAACGGCCCGTCGAAGTTCATCGACGTCGTGATGATCGTCACGTTCCTCTCCCTCATCCTCGCAGCAAACGTCCCCGACCCTCCCCCGATGTCCAGCCCGATCCTCACGCTTCCGGGCGCCTTCGTTGCGAGGACTTGATCCATCCCGAAGTCTAGTCCGCCGTTGTCGTATTGCCATCTTGTTTTCTCCCTGCCTTGTAAATCGAAGCAGTCTTTGCAGTCGTAGGAGCCCGGGAATCTTTTTCTCTCTATTAGGCACGTGTAGTTTTTACACGTGTACGGGTCCCACACGATGCTTGTGTCGGGTGGGGTGGCCCACATGGACCCCGGGAGCGGGCGCGGCTCCGCGTAGTTTTTAGGCTGCCGGGGGTGGCACCGGCGCCGGGGGAGGGGCTCGCAGCCTTTTAGCATTAGTATTTGAGCGAATACGTCGTCGGAGGGGCACAGCCCTCCGACTTCGTATGACATGTACTTTGCTAGGTCTTGCTTGTGGTTTAGGCACCCACCCCCGACCGAGGAGTAGATCTCGGACCCGATCCGAGGGGTGTTCCCGAGGGGGAGCATGTGGGGGCCGGTCGCGAGCCTGACCTCGTCCGGGAGGTCGTCGAGGAGGCCGGCATAGGAGGCGGCGCCGGGTCGGTTCCCGTTGAGGTTGTTGAGGTGGTCGATGAGGGATTCGAGTAGGTGGTGGGCTGAGTTGAGTTGAGTTTGCAAGTTCTCAATTTGGGAGTGGCTTTCAATGAGTTGGTCTTGTGTGGAGTTGAGCTTGAGGAGGAGTAGTTTGGTGTCAAAAAAGGGGAGTTGGGAGATTCTTGAGAGTGGGTGATCAATGTATGAGTGAGGAGTAGTGAAAATGTAGAGGGTTAAGAGGTTGGTTACTATGATTAGGAATACTACTTTGAGCATGTATGTGACTTGAAATTGTTGGAATGCTTGCTTTCTTGGATTGGAGTCATCACTTCCCATCTCTCTTTTCTCTCACTAAAACAAGATAGGACTTACTACACACTCAATGAATGCATTTAAGATGAAATATATATACAATGTGAAGGGGAATAAAAATATAGACACTTGATTGGGAAAATGTTAGGCATGTGACCGCAAACTTTGCCGGTTAAGATGAAATATAGAATATAGATAGAAACAAAAATGTTTAATTTGAAGTCAATTTAAGATCTATTATGCCTAGTTGAAGAAGTGGAACATTACAAAAAGTCCACTCATTTATTTTACTAAAATTACAAATAGTAGCTTCTACTCCGTCGCGACTTTTTAGAGTTGAATCCAATCCATATGCATATATTGATTAAGCCTAGTGTGTTAATATTTTAATTATATGAGAATAAAATTAATGTTACTTGTTGATGAACCAACAACAACCGAAATGAAAAAAAAGAATTGAGGAAGGCCATATTCTCTTTTCGTTTCTTGCGTAGCTGTTAATTGTATCACATTATATAATTTGTACGATAGTTTGGTCTTTGTGCAATAGGTACCAAAAATTTCAGCACACCTTTATTGTCACGATTTATATCTCTATAATTATACCCAATTATAATAGGATAACGTTCAATATGGGTAGTCAATAATGTACATACTACAAACAACTGAAAAAACAAAATAGGAGAACACGTTAAGTTAATTAGGTGCAACTAATTAATAATACTAGAATATTATTGCTATAACAGTTTTGACATCATTTTTCATCTTACGAATTTTCTTACTCATTTAAAATTAGTTCAAATTTTGATGGATCTCTATTCAACTTGATGTTTATATAATGGATCGGTCCACTATGCGCGCCGCATTTCACGCAGGCCACAAGATAGGCCCATTTATCATTTATTAGAGAAGTCTTAGTGCATAATTATTTAAGTTAATGAAGTAATTAGGAGTGGAGCGCATATAATGTATATTGATTTATATGGTCATATTCTAATACTTATATTATCCTAATCCAAAATCAAGACCAAATCTCTACCCTTAGATTTTAAAATGAGTGGATGAAATTAAATCTTATGAATCTTAATAAATAGTGAACAAAATATCAACAAAATGGTAATATCGTTATTATATTATCATATGATAATTTTCGTGAATGTTTTTTTATATCCACATAGGTGGCGTTCGATTGCCATGACTAATTATCATGAGACTATCCATCTAGGATTAAGTTGTGGGATTATTTTAGTTGGTGGGGGAGGCTATGACTAATTATCATGAGACTATCCATCTATGATTAAGTTATGAGGGTCAATCTTATGAACCAAACATGATACATATTAATAATGAGATTTAGTATTGACAACCGAACACCCACATAGTGTATTACAAGTATCAACAATATGATATAAGAATATCAACACTAGTACAAGAAAATATCAACACATATTTATTGAGATTTATACATGGTTTTATTGAGATTTTTTATATATTTGTTGATAAAAATCTGGTTATCAACATTTACGAAAACTAAAATAAAAAATATCAAATTTCATCATCCGAACGTCGCCGGAACATATGCAACTGAGATCTCGTTGGAATCCTTATAAAATTATCTTTAATTTGATATATTTTTTGCTAAAAAATAATTTAAATCGAGAGAGTTACGTAAAATTTAAAGTTTTAAGATGATTTTAATGAGAGGAAATTGACATTAACACCCTCTAATTTTATTTATTAACTTTCTTAATTAAAAATATAATCTAGTGAAATTATTTCAACCATTAGATCTTCTAATCTAATGGCTAAGATTTAATCTTAGTTTGAGATTGTTAATTAGTTAGCAATTGATCACTCCCCTTGATTTATATACGGTATATGGGTCATATTCTAATGCTTATAGCACCCTAATCCAAAATCAAGACCAAATCTCCACCCTTAGATTTAAAATGAGTGGATGAGATTAAATCTTACGAATCTCAATAAATAGTAGACAAAATATCAACAAAAGGGTAATATCATCATTATGTTATCATATGATAATTTTCGTGAATGTTTTTTATATCAACATAGTGTATTACAAATATCAACAATATGCAATAAAAATATCAACATTAGTACAAGAAAATATCTACACATATTTATTGAGATTTTTACATTGTTTTATTGAGTTTTTTTTATGTATTTGTTGATAAAAATCTGGTTATCAACATTTACGAAAACTAAAATAAAAAATATCAAATTTCATCATCCGAACGTCGTCGTCGGAACTTATGCAATTGAGATCTCGTTGGAATCCTTATAAAATTATCTTTAATTTGATATATTTTTTGCGAAAAAATAATTTAAATTGAGAGTTACGTAAATTTAAAGTTTTAAGATGATTTTAATGAGAGAGAATTGACATTAATACCCTCTAATTTTATTTATTAATTTTCTTAATTAAAAATATAATCCATGTTGCATTATTTCAACCATTAGATCTTCTAATTTAATGGCTAAGATTTAGTTTTAGTTTGGAATTATTAATTAGTTAGCAATTGATCACTCCCCTACGGTATACATTAACATATATGTGTGAAAAAGAGAAGAAAACAAGATTCATTAAGTGTTTGGATAATATTTTTGGTCTTCGATTTATGGATTAATTATTTCTGCAATAAGGTGTTTATTTCAAGTAGCCACCTAATAAATATGTCGAGACAGTACATTACTTTGGCTTCGTTCATTGAAATTTTCGCATGAAAGAAAACATGCTATCGTAACAATGCAACATCTGTTTCAATCAAGTTATCTATTTCGTTGTACTTGTACCTAAATTAAATCAAGTTATCTATTTCGTTGTACTTGTACCTAAATTGTGGAGTACTAATACACTCACTCTATCTATGAAAAATATAAATATTTAATTCAATCCAAGTTAATATATAATTAATAAATTAAGAGAGATGAAGATAAAGAATAATGTAAATAATGTAAGTGGAGAGTGAACTTCACATCATTAGTATTATAGTATAATGGTATAATTTATAAATAAAATTATGTGTAAAAATAATGTGTGGCTTAACTATTCTAAATTTAAAAAGTTCATAATTTTCTGTAACGGACTAATAAGGATATAGTAATACTTTTTCAAAGGATGGAGGAAGTATATTTTACATAACACTGTAATTATTTAAATATCATACACTATTTAATTCTTCTATTTGCTATTCCATGAATTCCGTGTCCTAGATTGTATCTAGGGAGTCTGTATCCTAGATTGCAATAGCAAGTATTCGAAATTAGGGCCTCGTTTGTTTGCCTTGGTTGGGTAGTGGGAGTAATTATTTATATAGCTAGTTTGTAGCTTAAGTATCTTCTAGAACAACTAAAATAACCGTAAAATATTAGGTTGATATATAGAATTGATTATGGTATAATTGGTAATCCACTGACTTTGTTAGAATCCAACTTAGCAGGGTTAATTATTTCTTGACTACTAATTAATCAAGTCCAAAGTCTTATATATTTGCAAAGCCTGTATATTTTTAGATATAGTAGAAAGTTTCAGGCCCAGTTGTCATTCTGATATAATATTAAGTCCATTTTGACTAATGTATATAAAATTGTTTCTCATCACTTCTACACATTTGAATTAAAATTTTATAAATTTAAATTTGAAAGAATTGATTTCTAGCTAAGTTCCGAATTCTTTAATTAATAAAATGAGTTAATTATATGAAATTAAATTGAAAAGAATTGCATATGTACCCATAGATAGGCAAACACATGCACAAAATGGGTACTGATAAATGCAAACTCTAAATATTGTACAAATTCCAAACATTGATCTGAACCGTAAGAAAATGCCAACAGATAACAACATTACAGCAACAAAGAATGTCAACATAGTGTCAGCACAATTTCAATACAACATCAGCCGTTGATACTGTGTTGAAATTTTTTGTTACTGTTATTTTATCATTTGTTGACATTTCCTAACGATCTAAATTAAAATTTGAGTTTGTATAATATTTTTGTCTAGTTCTTTCTCGAGTCATATCGAAAATCAAATCGCATATTAGATTTTGTTTAAAGAAAAATAAAACCAATTACTATTATCTTATCTCAAACTCTCTTTCCTTTCTCTCTATTATGTAGCAAGAGAAAAAAGAGGAGCCTGAGCCAACGAACGGACCTAGGTGGGGTCGGCCGACCCCACCGTCGGTCTGTGAATGCTTCCGTGAAGCTCCGTATTCATCCGCCTGACCCACGGTCGCTCCGCCTCCCGACCCCACGTATAACAGAAAAATTAGAGAATAATTGAGAGGAGAAGAGAGATATAGAAAAAAAAAAAACATGGTTGTTAATTAGAAAATTTAACTAGGTTGAACATTTGACGTTGAGGAGGAGAGCTCTGATGTAGAAGATGAGAGCTCTGAATTGGGGAAAAGAAGAAAAGAAGAGAGGAGCCGATTTAGTAAACCAAGGAATATTTTTATTATTGATGATACCTGGTACTCCAATTCATTATATTTTATTTTTAGTTTTATGCTGTAACTAGAGTACTAGTATAATTAATAACACTATTATATTTAATATGTTAATTAATTTCATTTAGTTTGTTTTCAACTGTAGTTTAAAATTAATAAAAGCTTAACTAGAAAAATTATATTTTTAAAAATGATTATTTTAATAATATACTCCATCCATCCCATTAAATATGCAACATTTGCTTTTCGGCATAGAATTTTATGTAGTGTTGTTTTGTGAGTTAATGAGGAGAGATAAAGTAAGAGGGCAGAAAAAGTAGAGAGAGTATTGTTTCCATTTTTAGAAACGTTTCGTTTTTAATGATGACAGACCAAAAAGGAAAACGTTTCATTTCTAATGGGATAGAGGGAGTACTATAAATTAAATCATTAATATATATAAATATTACTCCCTCCGTCCCGGCTAAGATGACACATTGCTTAGCCGGCACGGGATTTTAGGAGTTATTGGTTAAAGTGTTTAATTGGAGAGAGAGAAGGTGGGTGTAAATATTAAAGTAGAGAGATAAAGAAAGATGAATATTTTAATATGAGTGAGAAAAAGTGGTTGAGTGTATTAATTGGAGAGAGAAAGTTACCAAAAAAAGAAATGTGTCATCTTAGATGGGACAAACTAAAAAGGAAAACGTGTCATCTTAAGCGGGACGGAGGGAGTACTATTAAATTTTTTTCGACCCCACGAATTTTATTATCTGGGTCCGTCATTGAAGCTACTCAATTCCAAACTATAGTCATAGTATCTTTACTTTATAGCTAGATGTAAGTAGTATTACAGTGGCAGTTGTTTCATGGGAGTGGAGCTTATATAAGGTAACATAACTATCTAGATATTTCAGTTTCAGTCTTTAGACAATGGTAGATGTCGAACCATAAAACGTGATACTTGTGTGGCATATGTTCTTTAATTTGTATAGCCTGTAGGTAGTGATCTATTTAGATTTTAGATAGTGGTCCTTAGCATGTTCTTAAAGAAGCGGTGTTGAATCAATGGCAAAAAGATTAATTGCTGCTTATATGAAAAAGTCATGTTGCTAAAGCAAATCATCTCAATTGCACTTTCTCACTTCTTAGTTTTAGAAGAAATGGCTTGAACTTTGTTGTGTTTACCATGAAAAATGATGAAAGTATAAAAAATTGAAGTGTAAGTTCATGATGTTGATGAATTGCCAAAAGCTATAGCTAGGGGCAGTCAAAACTTAAGAGAATTAAGCAGTCCTGATCGATTTTTGGTTACTTTGTCAAACTTCTTGTAATGATATGATTAGTTTTGGCGATTGAAATTGAAAAATATATTATAACCTTCCCACATCGGTGTACAAAAAGAATTGAAATCTCTATATAAGTCTTATAGATTCCTCATATCATCAATTGATTTTAGGATGGAATCATAAATTTCTATCATGATATCGGAGCGGTCGCCGACTATAGGTCAAATTTAAATATTCTTTACATCATAATAAAATGACATCATTTTGCACCATAATTATAATATAAACAAGATGCAATTGAATAGTTTTACATACAAGCTAGATTGCCCATTTCATTTGACTTTGCAGACTTTGTTTAGAAGCTGTCGCTCATTGGTCAACGGTAGTGGACAAAATAGATGTCTGTAGGTAATTTCGTCATTCTTGATTTGGTATTCCTTCATTTTCCGTTAAAATTTTCTCCCACCTTCTAGACCTCGATTGTTTTAGTTCGATTAATTCAAAATTTTTGTTATAAAATCAATTCTTTATGATAGTGATTAATTTTTTTTATCACATTATTTGCAAAAAGTTATATTTATTAAATTAAATTGGGAGAGAATAAAATAAGAGAAATTAAATATATTAACTTTTGCTAAAAATGAAAAAGCAATACGAGTATGAATCTGTGAATGAGTGAATCTAATAAAGGTTTGATTCATCGCATAACGAATTTTCAGAATGTGGCTAACTGGTGCCAAATATGACAAATATTTTGTTCTTCTTCCATCCTAAGAGTATGCACTCTTTCTCTCATAAGAGTATGTACTTTCTAATTTTAGAATTTATTATTCTAATGAGATGAGACTCATTCTCCGCTAATTCTCCCTCCATCCCGCTTTAGCAATCCGATTACTTTTGAGCATTCGTTTTATAAAAATGATAATAAATAGTTAAACTGGACAAGTAGTAAAGTAAGAGAGAGAATAATATAGATAACACTCTTTTATACCTTATTCTCTCTCTTACTTTACTATTTCTCCACTTTAACTATTTATTACTCCCTCCGGCCCCCATTAATTGTCCACATTCACTTTTACCATAAATGGTAAGTAGGACTCACATTCCAATAACTTATTACACTCACATTTTATTATAAAACCAATAAATACTAGTAGGACCCTTATTCCACTAACTTTTTAACCCACTTTCCCTTACATTTCTTAAAACCCGTGCCGGAACCAAAGTAGACAATTAATGGGGACGGGGGAAGTATCATTTTTACAAAACGAGCGCTCAAAAGTAACTAGAACTGCTAAAGCGGGACAGAGGGAGTAATACTTTAATTACTTTTTCTTTCTATCTCTCTCTTACTTTACCAATTGTGCATTAAAACTCGTGTTCAACCAAAAATGTATACTCTTGTGGGATGGAGAGAGTATATATTTGTATATAGATTTGAAATAAGTAAAATGATATAGAACCTTTAATAGTTAGAATAAAAGTACTGAGAAAAAAAGGTATAGAATTCAAAACATAAAAGAATTAAGAAAAAAAGGTATAGAAATCAGAGAATGAAGAAAAAAGGCGTAGAAATAAAAACAAATTGAGTTCAGCAACTGTGAGGATCGAACTCGCAAGTGCTTTGAAAATGGGGAGCACAACCGCTTGACCAATGATGACATTTGGTAGAAGTAACTCATTACACAATATTAGTACTCTAATTTGGGGGTACAGTTGTACCCCCTTGCTCTAAGGTGGATACGCCACTGTCAACACAATGTCAATCGGTTGACAGTAGTGACGTTGTTTTGACATTTTCTATTAATGTTATTCGCCGTCTGTTGATATCAAATCTTAAAATCTAACGGTCAAAATCATAATTTGGAATTTATACGATATACAGAATTTGCATTTGAACATTTTCTAGTTTTCTCTAACGATAGATCATTTCGCAGAACTCATTTCACCTCCAATGCTCAATTGAATTTGCATATGAATTTTATAAACACAATGTTTTTAATATATATGAGTTCAATAAATACATACATGTGTTTTGTGTAGAAAAACAAATTTTCAATTTGAATCGAAATAAATACATACATTAATTTGTGCCCATAGTCCATAGATTATGATTATACTCGTAAAACGGCAATCCAAATACAATTTGATATACAAAAATTATAAATATCTGAATGCACAATATATGTGTCATGAAATTTATGCTTCATTCAAGACATTAGACATGGTCCAAACCAATTTGAGTTACAAACGAGAAGTTGTCTATATAAAAAACTTTGATTTGATCAAATCATTTGCCAGAGAAAAAATACAACACTTTTCAAATTCAAACCAAAATTTTCAAATCACTCGATGATGGCTTATGCACTTTTTTTCTTATAAAAAAACAAACTACTCACGGGATTTGTCTAATTGTGTACGATGTGGACTATTACACGGATATGATATTTACCCTAAGCACATTAATTAAACCGATTAGTGAAGACTTGATTTCTCATCGTCAGTCACAGCAAAATAATTGATGTTTACGCTTCAAAATGGTCACAAACGATTATTTAAATAGTAGTAACCGAAAATCAGGCTTTAGGCAACTCGAGAAATAAAATCGAATGTGTAAATAACAAGTTTTGGGGCTCCACACAATTTATTATGGTGCCTCTACTAGAAGTTAGTCTACAGAACCCTTACAAAAATGATTTTACTTCAATTAATGAATATCCGATGTAATTTTGACCAATGAATCAAAAACCAAACATCTTGAACTTACTGATTGGTTACTTGAATATGTGCCCCTATTGGTAAGTAATCTGAAGTATATCAATCGCAATAAATTCGGATATATACGAAGAATTTAGGGTTGGTTCCGAGCGAGCAATTACTTGTGTATAAGAAATTAATTTTATATTTAACCGGCAAGAACATAGCCCTTATTTTGGAGTAGAAGAAATTAAGCTCAAACTTAAAATCGGTTCTCCCCACTTTCTATCGAGTGAAAAAAAAAAATCATGTGATAAGGTGAAGTGTCAATTCCTTGGATTAAGGCTGACTCATCAGTAGCAAAAGTTGCAATTTGTTTGGCATTACTAATATGAGGTTCCAAATTGACAACCACAACTATATATAGTCGGTTTTATATCCATTTCTTGAGATTTATTGATAAGTCACTCTCTGAAAAAAAAAATATACTGAGTCACGTATGATTCCAAATTTGTTCTTTCCCTCGGCTGAATAAAAGTTTAATTTAGTCTTTTTTTCCGAACTCATATGTATGACAAGGTAAATAACTCATTTAGGAACAAAATGCTATGAACAAAAATATTTCTCTTCCTCGGTCCCTATTAGTATTCTTTGAAAGATGTAATGTTATGTAAAATTGAATGTCTCAGTTCACCCAATGTTTGCACATGGATGTGTTACTAATATGTATGTTGACAAACAGAAAGGAGGCTAATACCAACAAAGTTTGTTAGGGAAATATCTTTTCAAAAATGCGGGCAAATAAAAAAAGGGTCAATTTTAGGGTTGCCGTCTCATTAATAGCAAAAGTTGCAAGTTGATTGTCTGTGTAATCTGAGGCTAAAATTAACTTGGGATAGAGATAAATAAGCACTTCGAGACAAAGTCTGATTGATATAGAAGTATAGAACTTAAATACAACTAATCTTCAAAATTGACATTTTTCAAACATGAACCGAAATTAAATTGCTCTCGTCAAATTGAAGCATTTCGCAATGCATATTTGAATTTACTGGACCATTAAGTGCCACCAAATTTTCATATTTTCTAAATTAACGTTGGTTGGCAATTGATATTTGATTGAATGAATGATGAATTACAGTAATGAAAGTGACATAGTTATTTTGTAAAATACATTTCAAGTTCAACACGAATTCTCAACTGACACATTTATGTCTAAATGGGTAAGAGGATGAGAATTTTGGTCCCATTAAATTTCAACATATAGCAACTATAGTCCATATCTTGTCATATGCTAATGAAAAGAAGTGGATTGTTGATACAATAATCTCTAATATATACTCCTTCGGTCTAATTGTGAGATATTTTTTTTCGGCACAAGTTTTTAGGAGTGAAAAAAAGTAGTGAAAAAATAGAAGAGGGGATGAAGTAAGAGAGAGATAAAGTGTTGCTTTATGCCATAAAAGGAAATGTATGTCTCACTGTGATATGACCTAAAAAGAAATACACTTCACTTATAATGGAACAGAGGAAGTACTCCATAAGGTACAAATTTGCCATTAGTATTAACCATTGATGTAAATGTTTCTCAGAATTCATAGTTTATCTGATAATTTTCTTTCTTAAGAGCATTCCCAGTGCTCTCCCTAAAAACTCCCTTATTTCTCCCTAACTCCTGCCACATCAGCGCCACATCAGCACCAAATTTATCCTCAGTTTTTAGCCAACTTTTAGCCAACTGCTCCAATGGTTTCTCCCTTATTTCTCCCTTATTTTTCCCTAACTCAACATTTCATTTTTACATCATCACTAATATTGTTTAATTTTCCCTACAAATGTGTTTAATAAATAGATTTATAATGAACAATTCATCGTTGTATTAATCATTGCAAAATATAATACAACGAGAAAAAAAAAACTACAAATAAAAAACCATAAAAAACCATAAAAAACAAAGATTTAAAAAACTAAGAGGGAGGGGCATCCGGCGGGAGGCCCATCAGGATCTTCGAATTTTGGATGGTCGACCAGAGGGACTGCTTCTCTTCTGGGGTTCCGCTGCCGGTGAAGTACAGCGTGTACAGCTGCGTCAGATTGGCGACATTGGCAGAGAGCGTGGCTTGTTGTATGAACTGGGGTTCCGACTGGGCATCCGACGATGCGCCCTTCCCCTTCCGCCTCCCCTTCGCCTGCTTCGCTCCCACAGGGCGCTCGTGCGGACCATCCCCAGTCAAGTCGATGGGGGACGCGCTCCCCTCGCTCTCCGCACCGCTAAGTCGCGAGCGCACCGATTTCCGGTGCAGCGCGCTGTGCATCCCTGTCCGGAATTTGGGGAGATCCTTCAGCCTATCATAGATGTTCCAATACTTGAAGCCCTTCGACAAGAACTGGCCACTATACCTCTGGATGGCCTCATATCGGACCATGTGCTCGTTCTGGCCACTCGTCATGTTCGTCATCAAGTTAGAATATATACCGTTGAAATGGCCGCAGTCCCTCATGAGGCGCTCCCAATGCCGGCGGATCGCCTCGCTGCCATGGTCCTTCATCGAGGCAGTCTTGTTGCTCGTGTACTTCTCCGCAACCCGCTCCCAGAACATGATCTCAGTCTGGTAGTTGCTGCGCTCCGCGTTCTGCGTCGTGTCCGCCCAGCAGTTGGCTATCAGCTCGGACTCTTCCAGAGTGTAAGTAGTCCTTACCCGCTTCGGCTTCTCATCGGAAGCCGTATCAGTCGCAGCCGTCGACTCCAGCGCCTTCCCCTTCCTGCTCCTGGAAGGCGGCTCGGTGGGCGTTTCTTCCACCTCGTAGTCGTCCGTGCTGAGTGTCGGATCCGTTGTGTACGTCGCGGCCTGAGATCCTTCGTCGCCTGGGGTTGATCCAGGGGTGTCGAACAACGATGTGACTATCTGGAGGCGATACACATCGTCGGCTGGAGAGGGCATGCTGAGGGCAGACTGGAAGTACGGAGAAAGTCTGCGCACCGGAGGAGTCTGCAATGGGGACGGACCCGCATATGGATATTGGCCGGGAGGAGAACCTTTCGACAACAACGAGTTCATCCACTGCTGATTTGTTTCATCAGTGGGGTTGGGAATTTGCGGACTCGGCTCTTTGCCCTTACATTTTCGGGAATTTTTCCTACTTGAACTCATAATTTTGAAGATTGAAGATTAAAGATTGAGATAATGAGATTGAAAAATTGAGAGAATGAAGATTGTGTGTGATGAATGGAGGAGGAGGAGGAGGAATTATATATAGGTTTGGAATTATAGCCATCTGAAAAAGAAAAAAAAACGCCGATTTATCGCCGAATCGCGCCTACAGTGGGCGCCGATGATTCGGCGATAACTCGGCGATGCAGCGGGAGTCGGCGTTAATTCGGTAGAATTAACGCCGAAAAACCGCCGAAACACTCCCAATGGTCGGCGATAACTCGGCGAAAAATCGCCGAGTGTTATCGCCGGACCATTGGGAATGCTCTAAACACGTATTGAGATTGCCAGGAATGTTTGGTGTATGATTTATGAATTGATGCAATATTATCAATAGGGTGAGTGAAACTAAGAAATGTATTATGGTCCTTGTCACCTCTCTAATATTGATGCCTTCAGATTTCTCTCTACAAATTTGATATTTATTAAAATTTTAAGAGAAGGAAGAAATTACAAAGTGAGACGTGGCATGTGGAATTTGAGTTTAGAGAAAAAAAAATGTTGTGGAATCTCAATCTGTCTCTGTTTTAAACCTCGCTGCAAATTTGAGATTAAAAAAAACTGTGCAGATGTATTTTTGACTCAATATTACTGGAGAATTAGATCTGTCAAGAAATAAGAAATAACTTCAAAATGTAAAAGGAATTAAAAAATACTTTCACAATCCCACTTTAGGAGTCCCGGTTTACCATTTTTGGGTGTTCCACTTTAGGAGTCTCGATTGAAATATTCCATAAATGGTAATAGGCCCTACATTCCACTACCCTTTTTCCTGCTCACATTTTATTATAAAACTAATATATAAAAGTAGAACTCACATTCAACTATATATTTTCATCAACTTTTCTTTATATTCTTAAAACTCGTGCCGAACTCAAATGAGACTCTTAAAGTGGGATGGATAGAGTAATAAATATTACTCCATCCGTCCCCCAAAGTTTGTCTCAGTTTGATCCGGCACGGATTTTAAGAAATTGTTTGATTTTGTATTAAGTGGATGTGTGTAGTGGAATGAGGGTCCCATGTTGAGGATATTGTGAGTGTATTTAATGTGTATTTTTGGAAAGATTCCAATAAGGAAAAACTTTGTGGGACGGACGAAAATGGTAAAATGGGACAAATTTTATGAAACGTAGGGAGTATATCCATATCAGAAAACTGAAAAAGTAGAAAGAGAAACGGAAAAGAAAAATTAATGAAAGAAAGGGGTGCTCACAATGGAGCTCATTTTGAAGACTTAGCAAAGCAATCCTCTAATTTTGAATTACAAACTTCTTCCATCCTTGAAATATATAGAAAAATTTTAGTCGAAACAGATTTTAATATACAAATGATTAGAGTAAGTTAGTAGAGAATGGATCCAACCTAGAGAGAATAAAGTTTTCTAAAATAGCATAAGGTTTCTATTTTTAAAGTATAAGTTTAGTTCATCCTTAAAAGTTTGAACTGAAAAATAGATTTGATAATTCAATTCTTTTATCATAAATTCAAATCATTAAAAAACAAAATTCGCAACACTTTTATGACTCTAATTGATCATTTTCTTTAATTGATCATTCGCAACACTTTTTTTATGACTCTAATTCGCAACACTTTTATATAAAAATGACAAATTAGTTACATTCTAGCTAGGTTTAGTGAAATCAGTAGTTATCTTGGAACTTAATTACAGTCGATCAAAAATTGCCCCCTCGCAAATGGTGTAAGATAATGCAAGATTAACACCCTCAAATCATAGTAGTGCCAAATATATACTCCCATTTCTTAAAAATAATTTTTTTTAAAATGGCGTACACATTTAATGTAAAATTAGAAAAATAATAGAATGAAAAATGGATCTCAAAATATTTTTTAAATAACATTTTTTTTATTTTTTATAGATGGATTAAAAAGAAAAAAGAAATTCTATTTTTAGGAGGTGGAAGTGGCACTCTCGTTATATGTTCGACGTGACATGATAAATATCTAGTAACCAGCAAATATTGAGCACAGGATTGGTCGGTCGGTTTTGGCGACTACAACGAAAAATGAAAAGTATTCTAGAGGATATATATTTTTCTCGAAATGTCTTGATTTAATATCTAAGATTGATTATAAGTTGGGTCAACCACAATGATGTTGGAAATATGGTGACAATATCTCTAGCTAGGATGATGTCATCCAAAATAGATGGAACTGGAAAACGGGCTGAGTGAATGACGACGCAAGATTTATTGAATAAACAAACACGAAAAAGGAAAAAGAAACGTTAAAATAGAAATGGAATAATTTCTTCAGCTTCCAAACATGTTTATTGATTTATAAGTGTGCAAGTTTGTAGTGAGAATACATTCATTTTTGTATGTGGTCTAATGAGAAATGGATTAAATTTAAGTAACCTAAAATGAGTTTCTAATTTTAGCCGTTGCATATTAGTTAGTTCCAATTTTCATCTTACAAGATCTAGTGTATTTTCTTTTGAGTCTAGCCATTTGTTATTTATTTGTAATGGATGATAATCATGCTCTGGATTTTAAGATTGTTATATCTACATAAATAGTACCTAATCTTTCACTTTCGCATATAAATGGTATTTGATCTTTATATATCACTTTTTTTTTACTTATTAATCACATTTTTAGTATCCGATAAGATTTTCACCCCAAAATGCCCTCTAAACAAATGCATTTTTCCATTTGTGTCATGAAGGATATTTTGGACATAAATAAAACTAGTACCAAAGTGATATTATAATATTTTCTTTCATTCTCCTCACTCTTTATACTATTATTATTAATCAATATTAATAATATTAATTTAATATTATAAATTAATAATTTGTTTATTTTTTAATATCATTCAAATATATTTAAATATAATTATAGTTATAATTATATTTAATTATTATAATAATATTGTTGTTATAATAGAAATACTAGTACTAATTAATAAATAATTATAGTATTATTGTTTAAATTATGAATCGTATAATATTATATAATAATAACAATTATTATTATTATTTATATTAAATTAATAATTAATCAATATATTCTTAATAAAAATTTAAAATTGTGAATTGTAATATAAAGAGTTGAATATATTTAGTTAGGTGTTTCAACCTTAAAATGAGTATAAAATAATTTATTAAAAAATATTCAATTGATTTAATTACTTTAAATAATTAATTTAATTAGGTGTTTTGTTCTTGATTTATATTATTAATACAATTAGATGTACCTATAAAACAGTACAAAGAAAGAAAGAAAAAAAGAAAAGAGAAAACATAAACTAAGGAAAAAAAAGAAAGAAGAAAGGAAGATAAAGAGTAAAGGCCAAATGTGGTCCCTAACATATGGCCGTTTTATCAATTTGGTCCTTAACATTATCTTTTTTATTATTTGGTCCCTTACAAATAAACTCAGACCCGAATCGGTCCTCACTTAACAGAACCGTCAAAAAATAGACAGTGATTGCAATTTGACTATATTAAATTACTAATGGTAATTAATTATACCTAATTATAATTCTTTTCCTATTAGCAAAATTGGAAAAAAGATATTATCAGTTGCAAAATGAAATGAATAATTTATAATTTAATAGGAATTAAGAATTATAATTAGGTATAATTAATTACCATTAGTAATTTAATACAGTCAAATTACAATCACCGTCTATTTTTTGACGGTTCTGTTAAGTGAGAACCGATTCGGGTCCGAGTTTATTTGTGAGGGACCAAATAATGAAAATGATAATGTTAAAGACCAAATTGATAAAACGGCCATATGTTAGGGACCACATTTGGCCTTTACTCGAAGATAAAATACTAAAAAGAAAGAAGAAAATGAAGAAAAAAGAAAGAAGAAGAACTAAAGAAGAAAAAAAGAAATAAGGAAGGAAGAAAAAAAAATCACATCTTCGGTACTATTTAATTGAAATTTCCAAAAATATCCTCCATAACAAAAAAATCACATGTTTGGTACCCAGAGTTATTTTTATCATGAGGTACCAAAAACGATATAAAATAAAGATCATGTACCATTTATGTGCGAAAGTGAAAGATCGGGTACCATTTATGTAGTTCACTCTATATATAATATCATTTTTTGATATTGTTATACAATTTCAAAAAAAAAAAAGTTTTCCAGTTCAAATCACTTTTCCTTATTCGGTTTTTTATATTTATTTTTTAAAAAAATCGGTTTTGATTCGGTTTCAATTTTAAGAAAAAATTCAGTTTTACAACTCAGTTCGATTTTGACATAAAAACTGAACCGATAACCAAATGTTGACTCCGAAGTTTAATAGGATTAGGGCTGGGGAAAAATACCAAAAAAATGATATATCGCTCGTATCGTATTGAAAAATATCAAAAAATTATCGAATTTTCGATATATCGTAATTTTCGATACGATACGATATCGTATCGTAAGTTTTTGATACGATAACGATATGAATTTCCTTATATCGCGATATATCGTTTTATATCGAAAATACGATATATATCGAAAATTTTCGATATATCGATATTTTATTTTCGATATATATCGAAATTTTCGATATATATCGATATTTAACGATATATCGAATTTCGGTACGATATATCGAAATATCGATACAATAACGATATGAAATTTTTTTATATCGAAACTTTCGATACGATAACGATATGAAATTCTTTCATATCGATATTTTCGATACGATACACGATACAACGTTTTCGATACGATATATCGTATCGACCCACCCTAGAATATCGATATTTTCGATACGATACACGATACAACGTTTTCGATACGATATATCGTATCGACCCACCCCTAACTAGGATGCATGTGTTCATAAATAAAACAAATTAATTTAACAATATCCACGTCCATGCATAGAATGAATTCAATGAAATGAAATGAACTCATTTCTAAAACAATTTTTACTTTATTCTTTTTTCACTTAACTCATTTTTAACACTATTTCTTAAATTTCATGCTGAAAATAAATATCTCTAGCTACTACAGAGAAACAGAAAAAGTATGAGTTTTATAAATTAGTTTTATACCAATGGAACCGATTAAGTCATTCAAACTCCCAAAATGTCATTCTACAATAATGATACTCCGGAATGACAATTAAATATTATACTTATGTCTTTATTAGGTGATCCATCTTTACGTGCTTTTCTGCCTCTATAAAATATTGTTTTAAAATTATTAATTTTATTATTTTGAAATGGATCAGAAATGAAGCGATGTACAGAATCACTCTATTATTGACGTACAATTAATGATTTAAAGTCAATCCATCGAAATTGGTGGATCAGTCTAGAATTTGATTTTGGTAACATGATACTCCCTCCGTCCCCGATTAAAAGTTACACTTTTCCATTTCGGTCTGTCCCCAATTAAGAGTCACACTTTTCCATTTCGGTATGTCCCCAATTAAGAGTCACACTTCATTTTTACCATAAATATTAAGTAGGTCTCACATTCCATTAACTCAATTCACTCACATTTTATTATAAAACTAATATAAAAAAATGGGTTTCACAATCCACTAACTTTTTCAACCAACTTTTCTTTACATTTCTTAAAACTCATGCCCGATCAAAATGTAACTCTTAATCGAGGACGGAGGGAGTATTACGCATGGTACATTGGTACTTATCAAATAACGAAAAGAATTCACATTTCCTAATATATAGATGAACAAGCCCAAATTGCTCATGGCGTCAATAAAATATTAATGAGTAGTTTATTTTTCCTCATAATAATAACCCATTTTAAGATGAATTTGTGTCCAATTAATTGTGGTAATTTGTCACTCGATCGAAGTATCTATTCTTGGGGAGAAACAAAATATACTCCATTTAGATTCCAATTAAGTTTTCGCCAGCTTGTTAGTTGCCAATTTCGATCATTTGATTGGCTCGTATATTCAGAATTTTCTACAACGTATAATTATTAAAGAAAGATCTAATTGCTGGAGAAAATTAAAAGGAGGGTCAATGGTCTAAAAATTCATACTATTATAGACAAATGTAGAAGATTAGTGATTAGTGAATATGAAATGGGAGTTGAAACATAAATTAGGAGACTTTGAATAATATGAAGTAAGAGTAGGACGCCAACTGAGTGGTCGTTTGATGACACTGAAGGCTTGTGACAATGATTGTCGTTTATTATATGTTTTTACATACTCCGATCGATTTTCTTGTTCTCTTGTACTTTATTAATTGCATATTAAAACGCATATTGTTCACAAATATAACTATTTTCTGAAGGATGGAGTATATCCTAATTAAATTCATATCTTGTCATAGTCAAAATATGTGAAATTCATTATAATTTATAAAATACATAACTGAAAAAAAATTGTTAACTCATATATCTTGGTCTTCAAGTTGTATCATGAAAATGATTTAAAATATGCGTTTTTATTATATTTTTGTTAATTTATTTATCTTTTCTAGCTAAATATATTTATTATTGTCAGAATTTATAAAATTTGTTCAATATATCATTTACACTAAATAAGTATAGTAGGAGTATATACTTTTCTACACTGCATGATGTTAATACTAAACTTTGAGTACATATTCCATATAAGAAAAAAATTTCCATTGAAAAAAAATTCCATTGCAAGCCATCCCAAGACATCCTTTCGGCGATGTTTCGTTATCTAGTGTATACAACGTACTAGTATTACTCAGTGAAAAACAAATACTAGTGGATGTAATTGAATGCAAATTCTAAATATTATACAAACTTCAAACTATAATCTGGACCGTTAGAAATCTGATCTGGACCGTTAGAAAATGTCAATAGATGACAAAATAATATCAACAAAAAATGTCAACACAATGTTAACGGTTAATATTGTGTTGACATTGTGTTGACATTTTTTGTTGCTATCATCTGTTAATATTTTCTAATGGTCCAGATCATAGTTTAAAGTTTGTACAATATTTAGATAAATAAATAAGTTGATTATTTACCTACATGTGTGTGTGAGAGAGAGAGAGAGAACCCAAATATCGAACCGAAAGCAGGAAAAAATTTCGGAAATGCAATAAGAACAAAAGAGAAGAATGCTACTGTTATTGTCATGCATCATGTAGTATATATATTTATATTTATATTTATATATAGATAGAGACAGAGAGAGAGAGTGCTCACGGGAGTCTCTTGAGTCTTGACCATGCAGTTCCCCACCACCCCCCTTCCCCACCCCACCCCACACTCATACAGTAGAGTCCAACCTCATCCCCAGCCTAACCTCCATAAGCATGCTTTTGCCTAGAAAAAATTCTTACCTTTCTCCATCACCACCACCCCTATTAATCCCCTATATTTAGCCACTAAATGCACAATATATACCTATTATATGCTCATTAATCCACTTTAATTATCTCCATTAATTAGATGTGTAATTATTCAATCTTACAGTAATCCAACTAATTTATCTCCAAGACCATCCACATAATTTGTGTTTAGCTAACCTCAGAACCACTACTAGTCTACTAAACTCATATTAATTATATTAAAGTCATGGACTAATCCAATAGTCAAAATTGTTATGTATACATATGCATGTATCAATATAAAATTACATCATTATAGTTTAATCATGATACAGTCATTTTAATTAAAATTAATTTTAGAAGATATATAAGTTGTTAATGGGCAGAAGAGTTATAGTTTATGTAGAGATAAGATATAAGATGTTTGTTCATTTCCCATTTTGAATTAACTTGTGTAACATCAACGATTAGGCCCACCGACTCTATTAACTGATCAAGAATTCAAGGATTTAGATGACATAAGAAGATCTTAATTGAAGGTCTAAAAAAATATTTGGAATTTGGATGATAACTAGAGATTCAAATAAGATTATTTATATAGTGAGTGAAAATGTTAGCTGTAACGAACCACTTGCATCTTATAATCCCACTTTTATTTTTTAAATTCAAATTATTTTTGAACAAATTAAAATAAATGAATTCCAACATATTTTTTGAGGAACAAATTATTCAATTAATTTTAATAATTAATGGCATCACGCATCCGTGTCTGCAATTCTTAACCATTTAAATAAATTTAAATAACATACTGGGCATTTATTTGTCTACTATGGTTTAAAATTTCAAGGTGCATGAATTGCGCAACTACATGGGAACTTCTATACTACTATTAATCACGAATCATTTTCCCTACTCATATTATATTTTAAGTACTAATATTATCACTAAGGTGACACTCTATAACTCTTCACTGTCAATACAAACAACCATTTTTACAAAAACTCGTGTTACTTAGATATATGAAATCATAGTAGACAAATAAATGCCTAGTTTGTTATCATTTAAATTTATTTAAACAGTTAAGAATTACAGACACGAATGCGTGATGTCATTAATTATTGGAATTAAAAGAATAATCGAAAACAGCAGTACCACTTGATCACTTATTACTTGACCCCAAAATATGAAGAAAAAAAATTGAAAAGTAAGAAAATTAATTGTGGAATTAAGGAGGATCCAAACTCACCGCAAATGTGAGACTTGGCCACCCTGTCCTTTGTTTGTGATGTCCCTTTCTCATCTTAAACACCTTAATTAATTACATCATGTAGGCCCTCCATAGTTATGTAGATCTTTCTATTAATTCTTTCCCCTCTCCCCATTTTCTTCTTCCCTAGCTAGAGAAATTAAGAGAGAGAGAAGGATAACTACCAATTCTTGGAATCCTATAAAATTTCACTCTCTTATCCCTCTTAACCCTTGAAAGACCAACACCTCAAATAAGACAATTTTGCACAATCCAGTTGTGTGTGATTGTACTATAACCCCGTGTGTGTGTTCACGCTTAAAACAAGAAACACACACAAATATATGATATGTGTATGTATCCATCATCAAGCAAATTAAGCGATTGATGATTTCGGATGCACTAGCTAGCTAGTTTAATTATTGATTCCGATTGTTGTTGTGAGGGTTTTATGGCCATTGGTGCCGCAGGCATGAACAATCAACAAGACAAGCAAGACGAGCACGAAAACGACGTCGTGATGCCCGGCTTCCGCTTCCACCCCACCGAGGAAGAGCTCGTCGAATTCTACCTCCGGAGGAAGGTGGAGGGCAAGAAATTCAACGTCGAGCTCATCACTTTTCTAGACCTCTACCGCTACGACCCTTGGGAACTCCCAGGTAAATACATATATATCTATTTTGATTTATTTGAGATGGAAATTAGTTATCGACTGGGTTCTTGTACGGACGATATGCCAGCTCTGGCGGCTATAGGGGAGAAAGAGTGGTACTTCTACGTCCCGAGAGATCGGAAGTACAGGAACGGCGATCGGCCCAACCGCGTGACCACATCCGGGTACTGGAAGGCCACGGGCGCAGATCGGATGATCCGGAGCGAGAATCTCCGGTCCATCGGCCTCAAGAAAACCCTCGTTTTCTACTCCGGCAAAGCCCCCAAAGGCATCCGTACTAGCTGGATCATGAACGAATACCGCCTCCCTCATCTCGACACTCAGCGTCTACAAAAGGAGGTTTTTCCATTCAAACATTTTCAGAATTAATTGATGTAAAAAAACTCACGAGATCTTCGTGAATCTCATTTAATTTTTCAAATTTTCAATTTCATAGGCGGAAATTTCCCTCTGCCGTGTGTACAAAAGGGCGGGAGTGGAGGACCACCCGTCCCTGCCGCGGATCCTCCCTACCAAGGCAGCGTCTTCGTCGAGAGGATCGCAGCAGGCGCGGAAGCAGCAGGAGACGGCGTCGAGGGGGATTTTCCAGCAAACCGACGGGAAATTGAGCGAATTATCGAGCCCCACGAGCAGCACGGACATCGGAACCTCCCTCGCCCTCTCGCACCGGACCTCCTACGCCATCGATCCACTGGCCCCGGAACAGTCCAAGCAGCCGATCTTTGTCAATCCCAACGCCATCGATGATCTCCACAAACTCGTCCATAACTACTCGTCGTCATCTCAGCAATCTGCATCGGCCATCGGCAACGAGAGCCAGCTTCATCTCTACAACACTCCTCCGGCTAATGCGCCCAATCTGCTATCGCAGTTCACGGCCTTGCAGCCGCAGACGGCGGCGTACTCGGATAGACTGTGGGAGTGGGGGGGTGCGATATCGGAGGCGGGGAAGGACTACAGCAATCTTTTCAAGTAAATTTCATTGTTTGTATGTTGATTTTATGTTGATTTACTTCTTCGTTGCATACTTTGGTGAAAGATTTACTAAATAAGGAGTAATTTGGTTTTTATAGTTAGGGTTTTGGACTATTGTTCCAAATTTCAATTGTTTTTGGAAATCCAATTATATATAGGTTCTTAATTTTTTCCACTACTTGCTAGTTGCTACCTAGTTAATATCCTCCCATGATGAATGTGATTTATTTAAATTAAATGATGAAAAATAGGAGAAATTAAGAAATGAAAAATATGTATGGAGCGGAGATGAGGAGGCATGGGAATGATAATGTGATGATTGATTAGTTACAGGCAAATGATGACTTGCAGACGACTGCTCAGAGACAAAGGTAGTACAAAAACAAGTGTTAGGCAAAAATGTTGGACCCCAATTTCTTCACAAGACAAAATTATGCTGTCGGAATTCCGCAGTATTTGATTTTTGATAGGTCAACATTTTTGGAGTAACAAACCCATTATCTCTCTTCCAGTAAAAACAAGCCTATGCCAAATATTTCCGCATCAGTTTTAGCATATATTCACAGAAGTAGTTAGCCGCCACTGCTAACAATTCTTTTGTCATCAAATCTAGCTTGCATCACTCACTCAGTAAGCAGCAGCTTCAATTCAATCTAACCCACTATTTTTTATTGTTGTGTTTTAAGCTTGAGTTATCTCTTCTAGTAATTGTTAAACAAGGTAGAGAAAGTATAGGCAAAGTTAATGTGATGTTGAGAAATATCGCCAGAAAGCAGAACTGGTCAACTGCATATGTATATTTTGTGTACATTATCCATGCATAGTGCTTGCTAATCAATAAATTAACGCAATATATAACGGAACCTGAAATATTACATCAGTAATATTTTTATAATTAACGAGACGCTAGATGAGGACGAGTCACAACGCCTTGAAATCGTTGAAGAATTGTCTCATTGTCAACCAAATTCATGAATAAAATTAGTACGTACTATAATACTCTTCCAGTCATTAGCTTTCAAGTTTCAACAGATGATATAAATTGATAAATTTGTTGAAGTTTATAGTGATCAAACTTTGATGCCATAAAAAGTATATTATATTATATAAATAAAGTAAATCAAAAATTGAAAATAATATAATGAACTTTCTATTTTGAAGAAGCTTCTCCTTTCTATTTTTCAATAAATACATATAAAGGGTCACGTTAGGTTGAGATTATTTAGCTTAATTGAGAAATGAGATGCAATATCAACCACTAATCCACAAGACTAACGAAATGTCAACAGCTATCACATTATATCAACACGGGGGTATAATTGTCATTTCATTAATAATGTAGCGGAACAAAATAAAATTGTACTATTTGAATTCATTTTCTAAAACCCTCTCTAAAACTATCGCTGCAAAATCTGCCGATCTTCATACAATTCTGCATTCAATTTTGCAAATCTTCAAAATTCAAACGTAGACCTTCAAACACCAGTTATCTACAATGGCGATCGAAAAGCAAAATCGAAGAGAATCGGCTGAAGCGCCGATTATAGCTGAATCGACATTCAAAATCGGTGGTGGTTGAAGCGACTTCTTCAGGTTGATGAATTTTCAAAATCGACATTCAAAATCGTCGTTCATCCGAAAATTAATGAATTTTCGAACAACAAACGACTAATTCGACGGAGTTTGGTTGAATCTGAAGTTTTTAGGTTGATTTTATCGACTTTGATTATGTTTTAATGCTTTATTTGTTGATCTCCAATCAAATTTGTTCCTAATCAATTTTTTTTTTTTTTTTTCTTTTTCATTTTTAGGTTCGAGTACACTTCATAATCAAAGCCTAAGGTGTTATCTGATGGATTCTTCATCCTATTCAGAGTCGACGTCGACGAATGTTGAAGGTATTTTGGTTTGATTTTCATTAACATGACTTTTTTGTACTTTGTTGGTGAATTATACACTGTTAACATAAATGCAGATTTGTTGACATTCTATGTAGAATTTATTGATATCATGTATACTCTCTGTTGCTATGATGATAATTTCTTGTTGACATAAATGCAAATATGTTGATATTTGAATTGATGTTCTGTTGACATAAATGCAAATTTGTTGACATGGTGTATGTTACCTGTTAAATATTCTATGTAGCTATACTCTTTGTTAACATTTTGTTGACACACAAAAGAGTCGTATCCAAAATGCACCGCCCGGATGAAGAGCCTCTGTTGTGGTGTTTGTGGGTGGAGGAAGGGGTTATGGATAGGGTTGAGAGTCCATGGTAGGATATGTGAGATGTTGGTGCTGCATATTTTTAGATTTTGATTCTGGATTTTTGGAATCCTTTCCTTTATGTTGTCAGTTAAGAGATGCTAGTTGACATATTTGGATCTTAGTTTATATGTTGTTGTGTTGACACTATGCTAGTTGATATGTTGTCAGTTAAGATATGCTAGTTGATATGCTGGTGTATATTTTAAGACGTAGTGTTGAGATTTTGATTCTGGATTTTGGAAACCCTTTATGTTGTCAGTTAAGATATGCTAGTTGACATTATCTATTTCAGCTTGTTGACATATTTTCTCATTATGTTGTAGGACCTGTTATTCCAATTTGCAAAGTTGAGTTGGGCCTTATGAAGGTCAAAAATTTTCTTCACTTGAGGGGGGAATTTCCTTTTATGAAAAGTATGCTCAGGAGGCTTGTTTTGATTGTCGAAGATTTGGAAATAGGTCTAGTGGTGGTGGTGGTGTTTTTCAGTATGTTGTTTGCAACAGACAAGGTTTTCATACAGTTGATCCGTTGGATGTCGATACAAGTATATCTGAGGAAGGGAATGTTTCATATGATGATGAAGTAACTTCAAAGAAGAAACGCAGACGTGGCACAAAAGAGAGTTGCAGAATCACTGGAGAAGCTAATGGATGCCACGAGGGAAGAGCTGCCGGACACCATGGCTGTCGTTCTATTATCTGGGATGGAGATCAGCGACTTGACAATGGAGCTGAGTGACAATGGTTCCGATTGGAAACTCTTCTGCTTCAAATCTCGCGAGCTTGTGGAGGTGACGAAATCGTCCAAGGATCTAAGGCACAGTGTGCCGGCGTGTTGGAGTTGGAGGTGGATCAGAGCGGTGGACCTATGATACAGAACACGGCGATGGAGCTGTACAGGAGAGGATGAATCTGCGAAAATCAATATCACAAGTTGTTGACAAGCTGTTGACATTTTGTTATAAGTTGTTGATATTTTGATATGGAGGCTATTGACATGTGTTGTATGATCATGATGCCAAAACTTAAAATCATACGATAGATGTCAATAGAGAGCAAAATCAAATATAAACAACTAATAAGAAAATGTCAATAACTTGTAGTATATGTTAACAACTAAAAAACAACTCTGATAGTTGTTGACATGGCTTGTACGTGTAGTTGACATGACTTATAATTATTGCTGACATGTTTTATATGTGTAGTTGACATAGTATGTAACATATTTGACATGGCTTGTACGTGTAGTCGACACGATATGTACCGTAGTTGACATGACTTGTATGTGCCGTTGACACGATATGCACCATAGTTGATATAATTATATTGGTTGTTGACATGTCTAGTATATATAGTTGACATGATTTTTAATTGTAATTAACCTTAAAAACATGAAGTGTAATTGTAATTACCCCTCCAGGCAGGACTGGGGCAGCCTGGATCCTGGACGACCTCATCGGCGAGGAGAACGGAAGCAAACCCGACTCCAACTTGTATTGAAATGTTAAAATCTTATAACCAAACTTGTATTGAAATGTTAAAAACTTATAATCAAATGTCAACAGCTTGTATAAAGTGTGTACAACTCAGAAAACAAATCTTAAAATTAAAAAAGAAAATCATATGATAGATGTCAATAGAGAGCAAAATCAAATATCAACAACTAATAAGAAAATGTCAATAACTTGTAGTATATGTTAACAACTAAAAAAAAACTCTGATTATTGTTGACATGGATTGTACATGTAGTTGACATGGCTTATAATTGTTGTTGACATGTTTTCTATGTGTAGTTGACATGGCTTGTACGTGTAGTTGACATAGTATGTAACATAGTTGACATAGTATGTAAAATAGTTGACATGGCTTGTACGTGTAGTTGACATGGTATGTACCATAGTTGACATGGCTAGTATATATAGTTGACATGATTTTTAATTGTAATTAACCTTCAAAACATGAATTGTCAACTAGGGGGCATAATTGTCATTTTCGCGCGATGTCAACTACTGAGACATTATGCCAACTACGATGTCAACAACAAACGTTATTTATGTCAACTACGATGTCAATAGAAAACGTTATTTACGTCAACTTTCATGTCAACAACAACATTTTACGAATAATTAATGTCAACAACAAATATTTTCATGTCAACAACGTATGTTATTTATGTCAACAACAACGTTTTACATATAATTCATATCAACAACAATGTTTTACATATAATTTATGTCAACAACATTTCTCATAAAATTTATGTCAACGACCTACATAATTCATGTCAACAACAAACGTTATTTATGTCAACGAGCTATATAATTCATGTCAACAACTTGTAGTTGACATTATATGTGTATAGTTGAGGGTTTAGGGTTTAATTTACATGAATTGTATATGTAGTTGACATTATATGTGTGTAGTTGACATGAATTGTATATGTAGTTGACATAAATTATATATGTAGTTGACATTAAAAAAGAGATATAGTTAAATCTTGATCTAACTCTTAGCAACTAGTAATTCCCAACTGAGGAATATCATCAAACACCTAGAGTTCATTATGATTAAGCTTGATTCCCCAATCTAGCTCACATCCAACACAATTTCAACAATTTTTTCAATCAATAAATGACAAAATTGACAATAATCAAATGTTCAACAAGCATATGAGTAAATCATAAATACATAACTCAATTCAAAATATCAGCAAATTTGATTTGGTCCAAAAATTCAAAAAAATTTCTAATCACTAAATGATAAATCAAAAGCTCATCAACTACCGATTGCAGCTAGAAAATCATAAAAAACACAATCTAATTTCAGAAATTAGCTAAATGGATCTGATTTGAGAGCTGCTGATACTGATAAATTGCTACTGGTCGATCCTCAATCACACCGACAAACCGACGTGGCTCCTCCCTCCCACTGTCGCTGCCGCCGACCGAGCCACCTCCGCCTCCAGAAGCCACAGCATAGCCGAGAAATGCCGCAGAGACAGAATCAACGCTCATCTCTCCACTCTCCGCAAACTCATCCCCAAATCCGAAAATGTATTTTTCCCTCTCTCTCTCGAATCAAATCAAAATTTGGAAGTACCTAAAAACTCAATCATATGACTCAGTCTCTATCTCATGTGTAACTGTGAAGGTCTTCTTTCTAGAATCAGAAACTTTAAAGACCTCGATGTCTCCAAAGTGGACATGCTAATCATCCGACAACTCTTATCAGCCACAGAAATCAATTCTTGTACCACTCTAAACATCCTATCCGTGTATACAGATGCCAATTGCTTCTCAAATGCTAAATCAGTGGCATATTTTGGAGAGATTATAGAATCATAATAGTCAAGCCTTTCAGTTTGATTCATTTGAGCATCAATGGCAGTATTGTACCGAAGAGTGAAGTCAGCAAAATTAAACAACGATTTTGAATACCTCTTAAAAAACTGTTTTCAGATTCTGAAAAGAGTGAATTACATTTTTAGGTCCTATACTTACAACGACGAACATTTGCGGTCCCTATACTTGCAAAATATCATTTGCAGTCCCTATACTATACCAATTGCTCGTTTTAGGTGCTTTTTCACTTTTTGACCAAATTTTCGTACAAAAATGCCCCCAAAAGACTAAAGAGCATTTTTATACACTCACTCTCCAAAAGTAGATACTACTTATTGGATATTTATGTTAGTTTGAGTACTTTAACTATGATTTATATTTTATTCGAATTATTTTTGTTTAGATTGTTATAGGATAAAAAATATGCATAATTTTAATCTTGGATTTTAACTTAATAAAAATCGATTTACTATAAAGAACATATTCTATTTTCTCAAACTAAAATGAATCAATTAAAATGATGATTTTATAAAGAAAAGGGGGGGGGGGGTGTTTAACATTTGAAAATTCTTTAGAAAATTTTAAAATATCGTGGCTTTTAAATATTTTAATATTTCAAAATATATTGCAATAGTTGTAATTAAAAATAATATTATATTGCTATTATTTCATTTTTATTGTCAACTAGGTTACTTCTTCCTGAAGAAGTCGGAAACCATTTTTAATCTCTAACTCTCTCAGATTCAACCTTTCTCATTCATTCAACAATATGACCATTTACTATTCTGGAGCAGAATTTTCGTAAGAGCTAAATATAATTTGTAAAAATTTAGAAAATTTTTGAAGAAGAAAAACTAAAAAAAAAATTGGGTAAGGTAAAAACTAAAAAGCCACACCCTTTATTTTTACTAGTTCCGCCCCTGTGGGTTGTGCACAATGACACTATAACCAATCCAAACAAAATTATTCGAATAAAACACAAATCATAGTTAAAGTACCCAAGCTAACATAAATATAAAAATAAGTAGTATTACCTACTTTTGGAGAATGAGTGTATAAAAATGTCTTTTAGGCTTTTGAGGGCATTTTTGTCAGAAAATGTGGTCAACATGTGAAAAAGCACCTGAAACGAGCAATTGGTATAGTATGAGAACCACAAATGATATTTTGCAAGTATAGGGACCGCAAATGTTCGTCGCTGAAAGTATAGACCCTAAAAATATAATTCACTCTTCTGAAAAAGATGTTGTTCTCATTAAAGAACTCATAGGAACATCTCTAAAGAACCCATATGAACCCATAGCACCACTAGACCTGTTTCCAAATCTTCGACAATCAAAACAAGCCTCTTGAGCATATTTTTCATAAAAGGAAATTCCCTCCTCGAGTAAAGAAATTTTTTGACCTTCATAAGGCCTCAACTCAGCCTTGCAAATTGGAATAGCAGATCCTACAACATAATGGGAAAATATGTCAACAAGTTGAAACAGATAATGTCAACTAGCATATCTTAACTGACCCACACCAGAATCCAAAATCAAAATCTCAAAATATGCAGTACCAACACACCAGCACCAACATCTCAGACATCCTATCATGGACTCTCAACCCTATTCATAACCCCTTCCTCCACCAACAAACACCACAGCAGGGGCTCTTCAGCCAGGGCAGGGTGCATTTTGCATACAACTATTTTGTATGTCAACAAAATGTCAACAAAGAGTGCAGTTACATAGAATATTTAACTGATAACATACATCATGTCAACAGATTTGCATTTATATCAACAAAACATCAATTCAAATATCAACAGCTGTGCATTTATGTCAACAGAGTATAATTCACCAACATAGCACAAAAAAGTCATGTTAATGAAAACCAAACCAAATTACCTTCACCATTCATCGACGTCGACTTGGAATAAGATAAAGAATCCATCAGATAACACCTTATGTATTGATTACGAAGTGAACTCGAAGCTAAAGATGAAAAAGCAAAAAAAAAAAAACTGATTTGGAACAAATTTGACTGGGCATCAACAAATAAAGTATAAAAACAAAATCAAAGTCAATAAAATCAACCTAAAAACTTCAGATTCAACCAAAATCCGTCGAGTTAGTCATCTATTTTTCGAAAATTTATCAATTTTCGGATGAATGCTGAGGAATCGTTGAAATCCGAGAGAAATCTCACAGAAATTAGATCACAGAAATCGTTGGAATCGATTGAATCACAGAAATCACGATTGAATCACAAATCTAACTGAAATCGCTATTCAAACCCAAAGAACCTTAAATTAAAACACGAAATGATCATAATACCCTTTCATAATAAATTAATCTAAAATTATTTTTTATGTGGCAAAATCTGGACCGCTCATTTAATAAAAATGAATAGCTGATATTGCATCTCATTTCTCAATTAGCCTAAAAAATCTCAATTGATCACAGCCCTACATATATATACACATCACATTTATTGAGCTTTGCTTATAAACCTAAATTGTCTATAATGCAAAAACTCAACAATATTAAATGCAAATTAAACTTCTATATTTACAATGCCAAACTCAATAATATAAAATGCAATTTATGGAAATCCATCAATAGCTTCTTCAAATGTATATTGCATTTTAGTATTTACAGCATTGCATTTTTCATACCACGTAGCAGTACGAGATTGGAAGTACATTGTAACTTTAAAATTAATTATTTTTTAAGCACGTCCATATCACATACTGTAGTAAAGAAATAAGTATTGTGAGCCCATTATAAATTATTTATCTAATATCCATAAAAAAAATTGATCTAAAAGATCCTCGAAAGATAATATATTGAGAATAGGTTATTCCATTATAGGAGATGGAATTCAATTCATGATGATTGTATTCGGGCTATTTTTAGTTTAATTGTCATATTCATGCGAATGAATCAGGCTGTACTATTTGCTGTATATTAGACCATCATTTTCTTTAATTCACTGCTTAGTTACTTATTATAAATTTTATAATAACTGTAAATTAATCAAAATCATTTGAATTTGCAAACTCTACTGAGGAGGGCAACTAGTCCATCAATCTCATCTTCCAAACATATAAACATATCCACATCATATATAGACTAATGGCCCAATCAATTTAATCAATAAAGCAAGCCCAACATCAAAACAATTAATGGGCCTATCACGTCTTCTACAATAACTCCTCACTTCACTATCATAAACACGACGGAAACAGAGACCAGGGGTGGGCTCCCACCGGCCAAGCCCTTGTTGGAGCTATGTCTTGGCCAACTGTAGTCTGCCACCAGGGATAAGCCAGGAAATTTTACATGGTTGGGGAAAAAATACACATAAAGGTATTTTAAATGATTTTAAAAGGGGCATAAATAAGGATGTTTCAAAAAATTTTAAGCATAAATGAATATATTTTAGGTAGGGCATTTGCCTCATGTTGGGCTCATGTACATCGATACATCCGTCCCGGTCTGCCACTGAATAAACGGTCGTTTGGTACGTAGTATAAAGAATTATGTGCTAGTGATTTCTAAAATAGTTCATTTAAAATTGACATGGTGGTCCAACATCTCGTCCCTTAAATATGAAGTCAAGTGGTTGATCCCTACTCATATGAATGGAGCTAACCATTTGGCCTGTGTTCCCTATCGTTTGGTGCAGTGATTTCTAAAATAGTTCGTTTAAAATTGACGTGGTGGTCCAACATCCCTATCGTTTAGTGCAGTAACCGTTAAGACAATGCATTAGTATCTCGGCAAGTGATTAGGGCATCCACAATGGATGCCCTAGTGCATGCCCCAGTGAGAGCCCTAGTGGTTGCCACGTCAGCATGCCCTATCTTTCTGCAATGGTGGAGCCCTAGTGCATGCCCTATCTCTTATCCACTTTTCATTTCAATTTTAGTTTTAATTTTTTTTATGTTTACCATATAAATAGCAAAATTAGACTTCTAAATTAAAGAACTAGCAAAAAACATACATTACTTAATTTTTTTTTTAAAGTTACAAAAAAGAGGTACAATTTCAACGACCACTACGTGCCCAAACTTCTTCAATCATGTCGTTCATGAGATCAAGATGAGCATGTTGGTTGCGCATGCTCTCATGAGCTTGTAATCTCTCGTTGAGTCCATAGGGTAAACCTCGAACGACCGGCGGGCTGCATGACCTGCGCTCGGAGCGGCTTCATCGTCGGACCACTGGCTAGCTGCACGGCCTTCGTCGTGAATAATCATGTTGTGCAAGATGATGCACGCGTACATGACATTGGCGATATGATGCCTGTACCAGGAATGAGCCGAGCCTTTCACTATTCCCCAACGCGCTTGAAGCACACCGAATCCTCGCTCCACGTCCTTCCGTGCAGACTCCTGCTTTGCCGCAAAAAACTCTCTCCTCGCACCCGTTGGACAGGAGATCGTCTTCAAGAAAACTGGCCATCTCGGGTAAATGCCGTCGGCTAAGTAGTACCCCATATGATGTTGTCGTCCGTTGGCAGTGAAGCTGATAACCGGACCGTTGCCATTGCATTGCTCGGTGAAGAGACTGGACGAGTTCAGCACATTGATGTCGTTGTTGGACCCCGCCACGCCAAAGTGAGCATGCCAAATCCAAAGACTGTGGTCAACGATTGCTTCAAGGATCATCGTCGGGTGGGTACCCTTATACCCACTAGTGAATTGGCCTCTCCACGCTGCAGGACAATTCTTCCACTCCCAGTGCATACAATCAATACTCCGTGCACCGTATCGTGCATCCGCAGCAGGTCCTGGCAGTCTTGGGCATTCGGCTTGCGCAAATATGTGGCGCCGAAGGCGTCAATAACGCCTGCACAAAAATTTACCAGACACTCCCGGCCAGTTGTATCCCCGACGTGAAGATACTCGTCAAACATGTCCGCCGTAGTGCCGTATGCCAACTGACGAAGCGCAATAGTGCACTTCATCAGCGGGGATGGACCCTTTCTATGGGCCGCATCTTCCCGCCACTGGAAGTACTCGTCGCGCGCCTCCAACGTGTGAAAAATCTGGAGAAACAGCTCTCGCCGCATCCTAAACCGTCGGCGAAAAACCGGCGCGCCCCACCGGGGATGTTCGGCGAAGTAGTCCTCGAACAGACGTTGATGAGCTAGGACATGCTCTCGACGGACGGATGTCCGTCGGCGGATGGGCCTCGGGACCTGCTCTTGGGCCTGCTGTTCGGCTTGCTCTTGCTCATGTATTGCACGAATACCGGCGAGAATCTGGTTCCCGAAAGCAAACATTGCGCGTTCCATAGACCGACCAATATCTTCCCCGGGAAACATTTTGGAAAAGTGAGTGAAAGAGATATTGCTATGGAGAGAGAGTTGAGAGAGATGTGTGAGAGTTGTGTGAAAAATGAGTGAAATGAAGGTATATTTATAGAATTGAAAAAGAAGAAAAAAAAAAAAAAAAAATCAAAAACGCGTGCTCGGGCTCGGGCGTGATCGGGCGCGGCTCTGCAATGGGCGCCCGATCACGCGCCCGATCGATCGGGCTCGGGATCGGGCGCGACCGAGGTCTACAATGGATGCCCGACCGCGCCCGAGCCCGATCTCGGCCGATCGGGCGCGCGATCGGGCATCCATTGTGGATGCTCTTAGTCCTGAGAAATACATCGGGGAAAAAAAAGAAGTAGTCCAATGCTAACTGGGAATCCATTTTAAAAAACTAAAATATAAAGAAATTTAACTTAGAGTGACTAAAATAACCCAAGCAGTTCATATAGCCTACACGATTGAACTCTTATTAAATCTATTGAAAATCAACGAATTAAGGATCATTTTAGCATGCTTCTCATAATCGAAAAAGTTTGCACAGAAAATATAGATATACTCATAAATAGGTCTTTAAATCGAAATCAAAAATAGAAAATAAGTAGACATCCCAATTAGAGTGGGAAGTAATAAATATACCGTAGGTCTTTAAATTGAAATTTATGCAAAAGGAATCAAATATTGAATGTTGAATTTATATTTTCAATGGTGACTGACTCAGGACTCGAGAACTGGAGACGAAACACAAGGTTAAAATTTCAATAAATAAAAAAGAAAGGAACAAACAAGCCCTAGAGTCAAAAACGGAATCTCATTACTGCAAAATAGTGCGAAGGAGGGAAAAAGGGTGTTTTCCCATTTCAATAATTTCGTGTGGGATAATTGAGCAGTAATTATTGCCTTGTAATCCATTATTTACTAGGAAGAGCAGAGATGCTCGTTAATTAAGATCTGCAGATCTGCATTTGTAGACGAGATTGAATCACATCGTCGATGTGTATTGAGCTATGACGTCAGTTGAGCTGCGTGACGGCGGCGGGATTGATCCCCGGCCGAGCAACTTGCATTTGAAGAAGGAGCTGACGCAAATCAGAAAGGCGGCGAGGGTGCTACGAGACCCCGGAACCTCCTCATCATGGCGGTCTCCGCCGCTTGGTTCTGCGAGATCTCTCACCTACAAGAATGGTAATGCCGTTGCTTCTTCCTCTTCGCACATTTTGCAGCCACGATTGCTTGTAGGAAGTAGCGATACCTATATTAATAACAACAATAATAGTTATAGTAATGCTAGTGGTGGAGGCATTTCGAGAGCGGAAGAGGGTAGGAGGAAGGTGTATTTGTATAACTGGAGAAATCAGAAATCTGAGAGTGAGAGGAGTAGGCAGATTGATGGTGAGAGTGGTAAGGATGAGGGGTCCTCCTCTACTCGAGAAGGGAGTCTTGAGTCGGATAGCTTGAATGTTGGTGGGAATGATTCGAAAAGTGATGGTTATTTGAGTGATAGGTACGGTTCTTTGATGTCTAAATGTAGAGATTCTAACTTTACACCATCTATTAGGCGTACTATTAAGAAGAAAACGAAGAGGAGTAATTATTCTAGTGCTAGTTCTAGACATCAGAAGGAGGAGTTGCAAATGAGGATGATTTTAAGTAGATATGCTGAGAATGTAGCAGAATGCTCCCCTGGTGCAAGAATAAGGAGGGACGATTTGGCAACTTTGGCAGATCAGTTTGATGATAATGGTGATTATTGTAATTCCGAGGATTTAGGTAGAGATTCTGCAATATCACCTTTACTTGCTAGGATCAAGAATAAGCATTGGTCTTATTCACCCACAAAGTTGCTGAGGACGCATAGGAAGGAGGATGATTCTGTTTCGTATAGCACACCAGCATTGTCAACAAGCTCTTATAATAGATATGCTATTAGGAACCCAAGTACCGTTGAGTCGTGGGATGCCACCACTGGGTCATTGAATGGTGCTGATGATGAGGTGGACCAGTTGGATTTGCCTGGTCGTCAGGGCTGTGGAATACCTTGTTACTGGTCTAGAAGGTCGACACCAAAGTCTAGATATGGGAGTTCTTGTTCTCCTTCTCTTTCTGATGCTCTAAGAAGAAAAGGAAGCATCTTGTTTTGTGGAAGTCAGACCTCGTCCCATGGAAGACATAATCGCTTATCTTTGGCTTCCAGCAAGAGGAGACTCAGCTCCAAGACAGGAGGTCAAGGCCTCGTTCCTCTCCTTGGCAATGGTGCTGATAGCCATGGAAGATTATCCATGAGAAGCGGGAATAGTGATGATGAGCTCTCAACAAATTTCGCGGAGCTTGATTTAGAAGCCTTGAGCCGGTTGGATGGTAGGAGGTGGTCTTCAAGTTGTAGAAGTCCGGAAGGGCTTGAGTTAGTAGCTTTGAATGAGGAAGAGCATGAAGAAGGTTCTCCTGAGAATGTCAGAAGCCTGAGCCACAAATATAGGCCAATGTTTTTTGACGAAATAATTGGCCAAAATATAGTTATTCAGTCTCTTATGAGTGCGGTTTCAAGAGGGAGGATTGCTCCTGTTTATCTATTCCAAGGTGCTCGTGGAATTGGAAAAACTTCTGCGGCTAGAATCTTTGCTGCTGCTTTGAATTGCATTGCCACTGAAGAGAGTAAACCCTGTGGGATCTGCAGGGAATGTGCTGATTTCCTGTCTGGAAAGAGCAGGTATCTTGAAGAAGTTAATGGCTCCAATAAGAAGGGAATCGACCAACTGAAAAATCTGTTAAGAAATATATTGGCAGTTCATCCCTCGGCACTTCAACATTACAAGATTTTTGTCATTGACCAATGCCATTTACTGCCCTCAAGAACATGGCTGGCATTTCTTCGACTTCTTGATAAACCTTTGCCACACATTGTTTTTGTCCTCATTACAACTGATATTGAGAATGTACCTCGCACCATATTGACTCGGTGTCAGAAGCACATTTTCAACAAGATTAGCAATGGTGATATTGTTACTCGCCTAAAGAAGCTTTCAACTAATGAGAATTTAGATGTTGATCCAAATGCACTGGAGTTGATTGCTTCAAATGCAGATGGTTCACTACGAGATGCAGAAACAATGTTGGACCAGTTGAGTTTGTTTGGGAAACGAATCACTAAGTCCCTGGTGAATGAACTTGTAAGTTAACAAAACCATATTTAAATCTTTAGTTAAATCTTCGTTGCCCTGCCTTGTGACTCTGAACAGTCCTTTTTCTTTCCGACTTGCATTCAGAGGAATGGCTACTGTGTTTGTATTTTTCTTGCCCATTTAAATTTTTTAAAATAAACTTGCTCTTATTTAAATAATACTATAAGAGTTTGTATTGTTATCTGACTAATAAAAAAGTGCATGTGGACTATTTTCACACAAAAAACGAAAGAAAGTGCATGCAGATATCAATAGATTATTTGATTTCTACAACCTCGAACCAGGTTGAATAGTCTGTTGAATTATGATAATTTTTTATTCAATGTTCCTTATGCAGATGGGGGTTGTCTCTGAGGATAAATTACTGGAGCTTCTGGAGTTAGCAATGTCATCAAATGCTACAGAGACAGTTAGAAGAGCAAGGGAAATGATGGATTCGGGTGTTGATCCATTAGTACTAATTTCTCAATTGGTGACACTTATTGTGGATATTATTGCTGGGACTTATTCGAATGCTGATGCAAAGCACAACTTTCCATTCTTTGGTGGGAGAACTTGTAAGTTCTTCTCGTTTACTCTGTTTAGCATTCCTCTACTTAGTCTTTTCTGTTATAAAATATCTTGATAACCCCTGAAAGTAAACATTATTGGTGAATTTGAACACTCTTCATTAACAATTAATGTATTATTATTTTCAATTAAGCATCAAATATGTTTTTACTATCCTTACTCTTACTCTTCAGGCACATTCAGTTGTTTGTAGATATACTTGCCTGTACATTAACTCAACTACTACTATTTGTTTCATTCTAGGCTAAAACAATTGAAAACTCATAATTGCATAAAATTATAAACGATTGGTTTTTGCCCATCTCAAAGATATATTAAAAGAATATTGATTGGTATCTGTTAATATATTAAAGGAAATTGTTGTCTATGAACCATTTGTGTAATAGACACGGTTCTGTGCTAAACTGTTCTCTATAAGCTTATTTATTTTAACATCCACTTCCATTTAGCTAATAAATCGTTGTCTTTTTTTAGCATCCCCATTTTATTTTCAACAATTTTAAATAAATTTGTTGCACAAATAGGGTAACCCTCATTATACACCTTAACATATGATCTCTGACTGATTAAAAGAACTCTGTAAAGCTGCACTTGGATGACAGTGATCCAAATTGAATGAGTATTTCTCTCTAATACTCCTTACTTATCACAATGTTAAATGGGTTTTCCAATCTTCTACCCCCAGTAAATAAACATGGAAAATAAAATATAAAATAAAACAAATGGTGTTTTGCGTTAGCTGTATCTGTAAATGTTTTACTTATGACATCCTCTCACATTTTCAACTTTTTTTTTTTGGTTTTTTTCAATAAATGTAAATTGTTGGTATTTATTGCCACATTCAAGTTATTATATATGAAAAATTTATTGTGGGGTGGGGTTGGCAGAGGAGATGAATCAATGATAACATTTGCTGCATAACATGCTTACTTTATTAAATAGTTTCACTTTGCATAATAGTTTAAATCATGTTCTTTCAACATGCTGCCTACTAAGTATGCATACTCCATCTGCTGCAATTGGACCAGCAAAACCTTTCAACATGTGAAGTTACTTTTTGTATTTTTTATATCAAGCCAATGCTCCCTGGTCCTGCATGCTTGATCCTATGACTCAATTAATGAAAATACGAGTAAGATTTTAAAATAGTATCCCTGCCTCTAAATAGTATCCGGTACTGGAATCTTAGTTGTTCTCATAATTACTAAAACAATTGATGGTTGAATTTTCAGTGACTGAAAGAGAATTGGACAGACTGAAGCATGCATTAACGCTACTGTCTGAGGCAGAAAAGCATCTCAGAGTATCAACTGAGCGATCAACCTGGTTCACGGCAACTCTATTACAATTAGGTTCTCTGTCTTCTCCTGATCGAACTCAGTCTACCAGTAGTCGGCGACAGAGTTCAAAGGCAACTGACGAGGAGCACATGAGTATGTATAGAGAAGCTACAGTCCCTAAGCAGAACTCAGATGCACAATTTGCACCTGAGAAATCAGGTTCTCCATCATCATTTATGGTTGCTGCTCAGTGCAATCCAATGAGCAACGAAAAACCAGTCAGACTAATTGACAAACCCAATCAAGGCCAATTCAGTAATAGTGATGATCAGACTGACTCAAATGGTGACTGTGCAACTGGTAAAATGACAATGACATGCATGGATTCAAAGATGTTGAATAATATCTGGCTCCAGTGTATTGAGAAGTGCCATTCTAAGACATTGAGGCTGCTACTTCATTCTTATGGAAAGCTTGTTGGTTTGTCTGAAACAAAAGGTAATTATACATACAAATGAATTACTATGACATTTCCAGTTTTTTTTTTATTCTGCTTTATAGGACAACGGTTTAAACAACACTGCATTTTATTTGTGAGTGCTGTGCGTGAGTGTATCAATATTGGTAGGACTTAAATTTTTTCAGTGATTATAAGACTTAATCTGCTAGGAATAAAATTTTTCCTTTTAAAGGCATATGAAAGAAGGGAAATAAATTTTGATATTGATATGATTAAAATTCTTTCCTTTTGGATATATACCAAATATCAACTAACAAAAAGAAGATATAGGAGGTGTGTGGAAGATGTTACTTGAGAAATCAGTGTTTAGCTGGTTAGGAGAAAACTTGAGGAACTCTTTTTTTTTTGTAATTTAGATTCTCTTCAATTAATATTTATGCCGTCTTGTTCATTAAAATTGTGATACCCTTGGCTCTATCATACTCTGGTTCAGAAAGTTAAACATATTGTTGAATCATGCATTACATTATTTGTCACTGGCAATTGAATGCCTCACTCTTTCTCATATCATTTACTGGATATGTAATAGTATGGTCATTTCAAGTGCATGCTTAAGAGGTTTTGTTGTAGCGAAATTTCTGAGCACTTCTTTATGCAGGTGGTTTTATTGCCCATGTTGCATTTGATGATAGTAATATCAAGACCCGAGCAGAAGGTTTTCTTAGCAGTATCACCAATGTATTTGAAGTAGTTTTACGAAGCAATGTGGAGGTTAAAATAAGTGTAGTGCACAGAGCCAGACCCTCCGTTGCAGACGTAAGTACTTCAGAAGATGGCAAGTCAGATCTTCCCTTGCGGAGAATTGAATCCATCATCCACGAGCAAAGATTGGAAACTGCATGGCTGCAGGCAATGGACAGAGGAGCCACTGGATCAAGCCATTCGAAACCAGAAAGGAATCAAGTGCTGCCACAGGATGGCATTGATCATCCAAATGAGTTGAAATCAAAAGATTCTCTGGATAGGCCCGTGCAGCAATGGGAAGATGAGTTACATCACGAGATTAAAGTACTGAAAATTAACGATGGAATGTCACATCAGAAGGATCAGACAGTTAAGAAGATTGGTCATTACCCCATATCTCCGAGCTTGCTGCATAATTCTACCTTCCCAGATAATATGTAAGTGAATTTATTTTATCATTTCAAATTTCTGAATCAAGTTTAAGAATGAAAAGGATGATCTTCTCTTTTGAGGTGACAATTTACTGTTGTTTGTTTGCTCTTGATAGTAGAGTGAGAGCGGATTGTTCGTGCATCTGTCATCATCTTCACATTTCCTATTTTCTTCGCAGGGGATATGAATCTAGCACGGGTGCTGGTGGTTGCAGCGCCTTGTTCTGTTGGAATAACCGCAAACCTCAAGGAAGGAGAAAGGTAAGCTCTTATTTCGAGTCTAATCTCATTCGAAAGTGGGCAACATTATATTCACAAACTAACTTGTGTTCCATATGCAGAGCACTCCTTCACGCCCGCCCAAAGGTGGGCGATTTTCTTTATTCGGAGAGTGTGCGAAATCGAGAAGGCCAGAAAACAACAGATCAAGTAGATGATGATCAGTCATTCCATTGCCATTGATTTTGTATTTATAGAGGCTCAACTCAGTCTTTGATTTTCAAATATGTCAAGATCGGTAACGGAAATGTATGTTGTAAAGTTAATTGTTGTGACTCATCATTTACTCAATTCACCAATGGTATTAATAAAAATTACAGACGTTTTTGTTGTTGTGCTATGAAATGGAAAACTATACGTAATATATAGGTTTGTATTAAAATGACAACCTCATTTAAGATGACACTGTACTACCAATGACAGCCGTTAGATTTAGGAGCAGATTCAACCTTAGTCTGCCACGTGGCAGACTTGCTTGTCTATGTATCGTAGATTGTTTGATAATCTTTGATTTCATATCGCAGATTGCTTGAAACCATATGCTGAGTTGCTTGTTTATGTATCGCAGAATGCTTGCCTATGTATCGCAGATTGTTTGCCTAGATTGTCATTTTAACTATGGTATGCCAAATTGTTTGCCAACGTATCACATATTGCTTGCATATGTATTGCAGATTGCATGTAATTTGTTGTCACGTTGTCACTTTAAGAGTGGTGTCACTCTATATATATTGCAGTGACTTGCAATCTTCACTTCACTTGACGAGGTATGATAAGCTACTTTTCGTTAGTGCTGAGCATTCGGTTTTCGGTTTTTCGCATGAGAGGAAGGAAATTGTTGTAATATGTGATCATTCAGTTGGATAAGAGAGGCAAGATTCTGCATATAGTGAATTTTGTCCATTGTGGTAGCTCTTTGTGCGCATTGAAATCGGGACCGCAACAGATTGAGATTAAACAATAGTAATAACTTATTTAAATCCAATTGAGGGCATAAACTGGTGGAATAAAATCAGATTCTAGACTTGCTACGTTAATGTAGTCCCAATTTTCTTCAAGCCCCCCTTTTTTTACTACCTTTTTTTGTTATTTTTACATATTTGCAAATAAAAAAGTACAAGTTGGTGCAAAAGATATGTTTCAAAATAACTCCATGTGCGTACTTTCTATTTTCTAAGAAATATTAAATTAAGAAAAAAGAAGTTGGTGATGATTATGAACATATAATTGAGGCATTTACCTTCTCATTGATTACTTTAAGAGCTAATGCCGATAATAATTGCTAGCTAGTGTACAAAATAGTAAAAAATGCATGCTTCAAACCACTCTTTTAATGGTGAGCTGGGAATGCTCTCCTCATATCACTTAAGGGGCAAAGTATTAAAGCTTAACCACTACAATAATCACTATTTAACCACGGATTATTTAAATCATGATACTTTATGTTGATTTTCATTTAGTTATTTCCATTAGCACTTCATATGCCATGAAGTAAACATGCTTTTAAACAGTCTTAACTCAAATCTCAACTCTGCTACTTCTTTCAATTTTCTGAGCTCAGCTATAGCTCTTAGAATCTCATACCTCTTCTCATAATTCTACTCGTGCTCTCTCCATCTCTCATTAAGTGTCCATTTTTTGGCATGAATTTCAAGAAATATATCCCACTTTTATATAGAATACTAGTTTTATAATAATGTAAATAAAATAAGTTAGTGGGACGTGAGTTGCTTACTATTTATGGTAAAAAAAATGGAAGTGAACTTAGTCTACTAGTCTAGTCTTTGATCTTTTTGGAATGAACATAGATAGTCCCTAGAGGATTTTGATACTACTCCACTATATATGAGATTAATTTTTAGCCCAAAATGCCCCTCAAGTCATCAAGGGTATTTTTGAACTTTCCACCCAATTACACTAAATATGATATTTTCTTGGAATTTTCACTCAAATACTAAATATGTTATTTTCATCATATTTAAATACTTGAAAATGATACTATTTCATCTTTATGTTGTAAACTTTTTCAAAATAAATAAAAAAAATTTATGTCAAATTTTTCTCTCTCTTACTTAATTAATAAGATGTCCTTATTTTCCTTCCTTCTTCTTCCTCTCTCTCTTTCATTTCTTCTTTTTCCTCCTTCCTTATTTCTTCTTTTAGAACCATGTAAAATTAAAATAAGAAGAAAAGGCTAATAGTAAATTCTAAGATAATTCACTGAACATATATTCTACTTTTCTTAAAAAATGACTAAGTAGGAATATTCAATTTTAATTAAACCGATACTTTATGTCCTGCTTATTCATACATAAGGACTCGAAGAATATTTTTAATTATTTTTGCATAAAAAGGAGATGGAAATTATTATTTTACATTTATTTTGGATAAATTTACAAACATAAATTTGAAATATAATTTCATGTATCCAAACATGAGGAAAATATCATATTTTGTAGTAATTGGGTGGAAAGTCCATGAAAATATCATATTTAGTATTTGAGCGAAAAGTCCAAAAATGCACTCTATGATCTCAGGGTGATGTCATTTAGGATTATTTATGGAGTTTCTCATTGAACGTAACAAAAATGCTAGTACAAAATTTCTCAAATACTTATTCATATTCACTACTGAAACATCAAGGATTATTTATGTAGTTTCTCATCTATTTATTAGAAACTTCCATTCTACTACTATCTATTACAGGAAAGTGTTGTACGAATGCACAGCATATGAAAGTTTGTTCTTCTGATTGAGGAATCTAGTCGTAATTTGGTTGTTTTAATATATCTTTGGTTAATTGGTTTCATAAAAAAATTACAGTACAAAACTTATTTCCTTTTTGGATGAATTATTATCATATCGTCTAAAAAACGAACTCCATGGTTTAGACTTCAATACAAAGTCATACATACAAGGAAAGGTATATACTTTATTAATTATCATCATACGATTCGAATTCAGAAAGACAAATTAATTACATAACAAAAGATATATGGTTAGTACGTAGCTGTAAGTCTCTTTCGTATTAGTAGATTACCATTGTATAATAAGGACATTTATCTTAAATACTTCCCGCTACAATAATATAAAATCACCGACGCCACAAGCTGACTTCTTCCCCAATCGAATATACCGCACCAGTCACCACCTCCATTTGACAATTGCAAATAATACTCTCTCTGTTCCATAATAATTGAGTCATTTTAACATTTTGGTACGTTCCATAGTACTTAATAGACTTTTTAGTAAAAGTCAACACATTTCTTCACACCTACTTTACTCTCTCTTACTTTTTTCTCTCTTCATCTCTCTATCTTTTTCATTTTCCACTTTGTTCTCCATTTACTTAACTTACCTCTAACACAATTTTTCTTAATCTTCGTACCGAAAAGAAACGCATCCATTACTATGGAACGGAGGGAGTATATAGTAGTAACAAAATAAAAATCTGTTGTGACTACTACTATTTATCTAATATGGAATCATTATATATAAATAATTTAAATAATATTCTCTCTATCCCCCATTAATTGACATATATTTCTTTTTTCGTCCTTCCTCAATTAATTGACACTCTTACTTTTTAGTAATGGAACTCATATTGCACTAACTCATTTTACTCACATTTTATTATAAAAATAGGATTCACGTTCCACTAATTTTTTTAATTCACTCTCTACTATATTTCTTAAAATTTGTGTCACGTGGAGTATATGCAAATTGAGGGAAATTTCCTTTACAGATCTGTGCATCTATTTCTAAATTTTTAGATTGCAAATGAGGTAATAATGCTAAAACAATGTGTTATGTGGATATCATGACTATGATGATAGACGAATGAATAAGAGACATGCACTATGATGGTTAATAATCAAATCAACATTAGTAATCAAATGAAAGTTTCCATAATTTAAATTGAAAAGTTCAATCTTTTCATCACGTTTTACATTTACATATAAAACGACCAATGGCTGTGACTTGTCATCCTTCGTAATACATACACTGACGTATATATATATATATATGCACACAGACTCAAACAGCATAGCTGATTCTGTGAGGGCGAGCACACGCAATTGTTGTGCTGATCATGGAAGATTTTCTGAAGCAATGCCAACAGTCCGGTGATGCAGCCTACAGTGCGCTACGATCACTCCTCGAGCGCCTCGAAAATCCTTCTACCCGAACCGATGCCCGGATCTTCCTATCGGAGCTCCATAAACGCTTCACCTCTAAAGACGACTCTGCCCGCTGCCTCCAGACTTACCACTTCCAGATTCAGGATATCTACGTTGAGCAATACGAAGGTATACGTTCCATATACGTGTGTGTGTCGGTGCGATTTTAGTGAAAATTTGCGCGGTTTACATTTCATGGAAATTTGGATATCGTTTTCAGGATAAAGTCAATTGTGATTTGTGAATTTGAATGCCGTGACTGTCAATTCACTCTGTTCGTTTTTTTGGAGTTTACCAAACTGTTATTTTGTTTAACAAAAAACTGAGATGGAACAATTATTAGGCTAACGAAATTAGCTTATACTTCTGGAAAACAGAGAATCTGCTTTTTGACTAAATCATATTGTTGAGAATTTAGTTGGAATTTTGATTTGACGGTCAAGCTTCTAGGTTTCCTGAATTTTATTTCGGTTGATTTTATGCTCTGCTTGAGCCTTGAAACGATCTATGAACAGAAGATAACCATTCATATCATGCAAGGATTAATGGCAACAGTTTGTGCCAGACTGACAGTTGCTGGTGCATCAGTGTAGAACTAATGCTAATGTGATTTAGAAAGCTGGTTTGTAACCGTAGCTGGAAATGAACTTGAGTTTTGTTGAGGATCCTTGTATGTACCGGAGATAACCTTTTTGTAGTTATAGTGTTCTTCTGCATGGAGGAGGGACTATATTGAAAAACTACTTAAATGTGACAATAGAATCTTAGGATTATTTTAGCGACAAAGGACTGCGGAATGCTATTCATTTGGATCAGATATCGGTGTTCTTCTAACTTAGAGGAGTTCTGAGTATATTTGGAGGGACTTGAACTCATCATGTCTTCATATTGCAGGTTTCCAGAAGAGGAAGAAACTTACAATGATGGTCATACCCAGCATCTTTATACCCGAGGATTGGTCCTTCACTTTCTATGAGGGGCTCAATAGGCACCCTGACTCCATTTTCAAGGACAGGACTGTAGCTGAACTTGGTTGTGGAAATGGATGGATATCCATTGCAATTGCAGAGAAGTGGTTACCATCAAAGGTTCATGATCCCAATGATTTATCTTGTTTTCTAATTGAAGTCTCTGTCTTGTTATGCATGTATTCAGGTTGGGACATGGAAATTAAGGCAATGATCTCTTAATGTGTTTCATTACTATTTTCAGGTATATGGGCTTGATATCAATCCAAGAGCGGTGAAGATATCCTGGATAAACCTATACTTGAATGCTCTGGATGGTAGTGGCAAGCCAATTTATGATGCGGAGAATAAAACTTTACTCGACAGGGTTGAGTTTTATGAATCTGATTTGCTATCTTACTGCAGAAATAATAACATAGAACTTGAGAGAATTGTTGGATGCATACCACAGGTACCTACCTTGATTACATGTAAAATGGCTCTGTAAATTGTTTCCATGATCATGCTTTTTAAGTTCATATAATACAGCACAGTTGATTCCATGTATTGGAATTATTTTGAAGCTCTTTGTGCTTTTCTCTTTTCAGATTCTAAACCCTAATCCAGATGCAATGTCCAAAATGATTACGGAGAATGCCAGTGAAGAATTCTTACATTCTTTAAGCAACTACTGCGCTCTTCAGGTCACTTGCTATATCATCTGTGTAACTGTAGTCTACTAGATGGGTTCCAATGCTTGATGCCAAAGTAAATATAGTAAACTCGCACTTCCAGTTTAAGTCTTTGCATATATATAAAGATGATTTTGTAAGTAATCACTAAAGCTGGATTTTTAAGGTGTCGACCTGACCTTGTTATCACTCGCCTTGATCTGCTGTAACAAAGAGCTCTCTTCACTTGTTCCTTAAGCTAATATTTTTTTTTCAGGGCTTTGTAGAGGACCAATTTGGTTTAGGTCTCATTGCGAGGGCTGTTGAGGAAGGGATAGCTGTAATAAAACCTTTGGGTATTATGATCTTTAATATGGGAGGTCGCCCTGGTCAAGCTGTGTGCAAACGTTTGTTCGAACGCCGTGGTCTTCTAGTTGACAAGCTTTGGCAAACTAAAGTTCTTCAGGTTCTACTCTAACTTTCCATACACTATTAATCCATGCAAGAACACAAGTTTTAGAGATCTTTCTGTTGCAGGCTGCTGATACAGATATTTCAGCATTGGTTGAAATTGAAAAGAATAGTCCTCACCGTTTTGAGTTCTTTATGGGACTTTCTGGAGATCAACCAATCTGTGCAAGAACAGCATGGGCATATGCAAAAGCTGGTGGCCGTATTTCTCATGCTTTATCAGTATATAGTTGTCAAATCAGACAACCTAATCAGGTTTGATATTTCCTTCATGATTAAGAGTTGTAAATAGATATATGCCTAACAATAATGGATGTGGCCCTGATAGGAAAGTTAGCCTGAAGCTGATTTGCTGTTTGACAGGTAAAAAAGATATTTGAGTTTCTAAGGAACGGACTGGATGATATCAGGAGCTCCTTAGACTTGTCCTTTCAAGAAGATTCTGTTGCCGACGAGAAGATTCCATTCCTTGCTCATCTTGCTAATATTCTTAAACAGCTCTCATTTTTTCCTTATGAACCACCAGCAGGAAGTAGACGTTTCCGTGGGCTTATTGCCAACTTTTTGATTAAATACCATCACATCCCACTTACTGCAGATGTAAGGAACATTGATACTACTTACTACCAACTTACTAACAGTACATCAGTATTCTTGTTCACTGTGCTTTGATGGTTAAGCCTTGTGGGATTATATACTTTTATTGACCAGTTTTGCACTTTCATATCAATGATAAACAATGTTTCTTTGAAAATTTCCAACTATCTAATTTGTTTCTCTGATCTTTCTCTTACTTTGTCGGCCAGAATGTTGTTGTGTTTCCTTCAAGGACTGTGGCAATTGAAAGTGCTCTACGTTTGTTGTCTCCACGCCTGGCTATTGTCGATGAACAATTGTCGCGACATTTACCAAAGCAATGGTTGACAACCTTGAAAAATGTTGAGGTATGATGAGGCTAAAAACATTGTTACATTCTTTCGTTTAATCACATTTTTATCATTATTGTTGTGGCTTTTTTCTCTTCTTAGGTTTTAAGATTTTATTGTTAGGTGTAGATATTTAAATGTCAAATATGGCTTCTGTATTAAAACAAGGATAAACTAAACAAGCACATCCCTTCAATGTAAGGGAATGCATTTTACTCTAGACTGGTATTTCACTATTAACAAAGTTTCTAGAGTTACACAACTATGGAATCTATGGTTAATCAGTTCACCAATTAAAGATAATTTTCTCTCTTGGCTTTGCTTTCAAATATGGATTTTAAAACAACTCAATAAGGTTTTTCAGCAGTTATTTGTTTCCTCACATGAATATTATAATAGAAGACATGCTACATGGTTGTGTAGCTTATTCTATTCTTCTTCTGATTGACTGTGTTTTATTTTCATGATTCCTCTGACTTCTCTACATACATACACATACATGCATACATATAAATACATATTTCTTATCACCTCTACTTGTATATAAAGGTAGACTTTTCAATAATTATAGGTTAAGATCTATTATGATATAATCCCTATTTCTGTTTGTCTTTTCTGGATTTGTTAGACATTTTTTCTCAGGGATAGTTGAAGGTGGTGCGTTGCACTGGAATACAGCTTTATAGAGACTTAACTTTCGATCTATCTCACTACATCACTTATGTAAATACATACTGCATTTTTTGGAATGCATAGGTTTGCGATCTCAAGATGTCGATGAAGCATTATAACATGATATGTCTATTACCTCATTTCCTGTGGTATGGAGTAATACATATGTGCAGGATAAGAATTAAAATTGATGGTTTCATGTTTGTTTTATAAGTATCAAATTTCTTATTACAAATTCTTGATGTTTCTAGTGAAGGCCATTTGAAAGCTTTTCATTGTCACTTAATTGAATAGTTGCAGCAAGTCCCTCTTTCTTCACAAGTTCCTTTTCTTTTGCAGAAGACAGAAACTGGAGAAAACTCACATGAAGTTATCACAGTCATTGAAGCACCACGCCAGTCAGACTTGATGGTAGACCTAATAAAGAAGTTAAGGCCAGAAGTGGTAGTGACTGGGATGGGACAATTTGAATCAGTTACTAGTTCAGCTTTCGAGCATCTACTAGATACGACAAGAGAAATTGGGTGTCGATTGTTTGTGGATATATCTGACCACTTTGTGCTATCCAGCCTTCCAAGTTCCAATGGAGTCCTCAAGTATCTTGCAAGAAGTATTCTGCCTCCACATGCGACAGTTGTTTGTGGCTTACTGAACAATCAGGTAATACATTTGTAGGGATTGGTGTGTTAAGTATATCATTTCTAATAAAATTGCCGATGTACTTGGGCTCTGAGTGTGGCTTGATGAATCCGTCTTAAAAGCTTTTGCTTGTTGTTTGTTATTAATCCTCTGCAGTGATTAATCAATCTACTGGTCATCCAACCATTTTCTCTCTGGAATCCAGGTTTATAAGGATTTGGAAGTGGCCTTTGTGATATCAGAGAACGAGGAGATGTTCAAAGCTCTGTGCCGGACAGTCGAACTTCTACAGGGAAGTACTGCAATAATTAGTCAGTATTACTATGGTTGTCTTGTCCATGAGCTTCTGGCTTTTCAGCTTGCGGATCGACACCCTCGTGCACAGGTTAGTATGTTCGTAAATTTTTGGTTATGTTCATAAGTTGTATTTTCCTGGTCTAGTAATTGTGAGGCCTGCTCGTGTTCAAGTATCTTAACCATCACATTTTAGTTTTATTGTTTGTGAATGATAACACAACTTGAAAAGCTGCAACCCAATATTACAACTTTCTAACTATTTGATGTCTCATGGTTTTATGCTGAACCTTACGCCGTACTAGTATTGTTAGTTCGTGATACTTAATCAGGGATCTGTATAATATAGCCAATCAAGTAGAATTTGGTGATGGCACATGCCGCTTCCTCTAAACGCTTTAGCTTATAGAAAGGATGTCATCTTTAATATACATATCAAAATTTTAAAATTATCTAACCAAGTATCTTACCCGTTGAATGGTTTTTAGAGAAATGCTGAGAAGACAGGTGCGACCAAGGTTAACGGAGTTTCCAGTTTGACTTACCCAGTGCTTGATCATGCTGAGCTATCAATAAATGAGCCTGATGAGTCTTCTCTGGTTCACATGGATGTCGACCAAAGCTTTCTGCCAATAACCACACCAGTTAAGGCTGCAATCTATGAGAGTTTTGCCCGGCAGAACATCACAGAATCTGAGACTGATGTTACAGACGGTATTAGGCGTCTAGTTAGCAGCAGTTACGGATTTTCTTGTGACAGTAGCACAGAGTTCATATATGCTGGGTCTCCTGCAGAACTTTTCACTAATTTGGTGAACTGCTGCGTTCAAGAGGGTGGAACTCTATGCTTCCCGAGTGGTTCAAATGGAAATTATGTATCTGCTGCAAGATTTTTGAAGGCTAATATTGCAACGATCGCTACAAATCCAAAAGTAGGGTACAAACTGACTGAAGAAACGCTCTCTCGCACCTTGGAGACTGTTAAAAAACCATGGATCTATATATCTGGTCCAACCATCAATCCAACTGGCTTGCTTTATAGCAACGAAGAGATAAATAAGTTATTGTTTGTATGTGCCAAGTTCGGAGCGAGGATAATATTGGATACATCATTCTCAGGAGTGAGGTATAATCCCAAGGGATTTGATGGCTGGAATTTGGGAGCCACACTAGAGAAACTTTCATCTGCTAATCCAGTCACTAGTGTATGTCTACTTGGGGGATTGTTCTTCAAGATGCTTGCTAGTGGGCTTAAATTCGGATTTCTGCTCATGAATCAGCCTTCTTTGGTGGATGCTTTCCATAACAGTGGTGGTGTAAGCATACCACACAGCACTATTAAGTACACGGTGAAGAAATTGCTGGAATCCGGGGAGCAAGAAACGCAGGATCTGTTGAACGGCATAGCAGAACAGATGGAAAATCTGAGAAGTAGATTTAAATCTTTGAAGCAGGTAATTCTTTTAATTGTTTAGTCATTCACAGATTGGTGGCTAAGTATGATGTATATATGTTAAGATAATTTTGTTGTGACAGACACTTGAAAATAGTGGTTGGGAGGTGCTGGACGCCGAAGCAGGTGTGTCCATGGTAGCAAAGCCATCTGCCTACTTGGGCAAGACCATCAAACTGAATGATGCCTCAGGGAGCCGGGAGATAAAGCTTGATGATACGAACATCCGAGATGCGTTGCTCAGCAGCACCGGTTTGTGCATCAATAGTGCTTCATGGACTGGAATCCCTGGCTACTGCCGCTTCACAATTGCCCTCCAAGATCAAGATTTCAACCGTGCACTCGACTGCATTACTCGATTCAAAAGCTTGGTTTCTTGAGTGAATACACGTTCACTTTGTTTTAAGTTACACACTTTGTGTAACTTAAAATCAATGAACTACAAGCTATATGCATGTATGTTGTGTTTAATAAAACCTATTCATCCATTCACATTGGCAGTATATTTATGATGATTTTGTTTATCCTCTGTTAGCTGACTATATATAGGGGGGGTTTCTACTTTGGGGATGATGTAGGTTCCCACCCTTCATCGCACATCCTTCCTAAAATAGAAAAACCCATATAGGTAGGTCATTGGAATATTGAATTGTGCCATGTGAAAACAAAGCATGAATAATTCCTTTGAAAGAATTTGGCTTAGGAAAATGAAAGTCTTATACCGAAAAGTGGTAGGAGTATTCACTATTTTGATGTCTCAAAATGGATGAACAATTTATAAATTAAATAAACAGATGATTCTCAATAAGTTGTTAGGTTAGGTGTCAAATTTTACAGCATTAAAGATATCATGTTGCATCATCTCCATACTAAATTTTCCGAATGATCTCTCTTACATATATGGCCTAATCAAATTATAGTTATATCTATATATCTATATTTTTATAATACCTTATGCCATCATTTTTAAAGAAAAGAAGAATGGTATTCTCATACTTTCGAGAAGGCACTAGCTTGTCTATATGAGTCTAGATCAACGTACGCTCTTCCGTCGCAATCTCTAGAAACATGTAACATCACCTATAAATTCCTCTCCAAACTCCCCATATTTCACACACTACAATTAGCAAGAAGCAACACACACACACACACACACACACACACACACACAAGGTAAATATGGAAAGAGCAAAGCTTACAATGGCGGCATTGGCCTTGTTTGCAGTGGCGGCGTTTCTCCTGGCGCCGGGAGCGACCGCGCTGGTGCCTTACACCCCTCGGTCAATATGGGATCTGATGCTACCCCCAGAAGACCCCTTCAAGATCCTAGAACAGTCACCTCTTGCCGCAGCCAGAGCAGCCGCGGACGAGAATGCAGTTGCTCTGGCGCGGGCGGACTGGAGGGAGACGGAGAGCGAGCACCAGATCACGCTGGACATCCCCGGCATGAAAAAGGAGGACATCAAGATCGAGGTGGAGGAGAACCGCGTGCTACGCGTGAGCGGCGAGCGGAGGACGGAGGAGGAGGTGAAGGACGAGCGGTGGCACAGGGTGGAGCGCACCGCCGGCAAGTTCTGGCGCCAGTTCAAGATGCCTGCGAACGCCGACATGGAGAAGGTGAGCGGACGGCTGGAGGAGGGTGTGCTGAGGATAACAGTGCCCAAGTTGAAGGAAGAGGAGATAAAAAAGGAGCCTAAAGTCATCGCCATTGATGTCGCCGCTGCGGATCATAAGGACAAGGATGCTGTCAAGCCCCCTTCCGACAAGAAAGAGCTCTGAGCTGCATTTGCATGTCATTGTCTACTCATCATGTGTGTTTCTAATTTCTTCGGTTTCTTCATTTTGTTTTGCTGAAATGGATCTTTTTGTATGAGAGTTGGGTGTCTTATTATTCCAAATAATATCAGTTTTCATTAATCATTTACACTTTGCATTACAACTAAGAAATGTTTTCGTTTCACACTTTGCATTTTCTTTTTTTCAATTAAATACTCCCTCAGTTCCAAAGAGTATGAATATTTGGTTCGGCACGAGTTTTAATGGTTAACGAGAGATAGAAAGAAATTTTTTTTAAAGTATTGTTAGCGGAAAATTGGTCTCACCTCATAAGAGATAAAATGAATTTTCAAAATTAGAAGTTCATACTTTTTTAGGGACGGACTAAAAAGAAAATAGTTCATACTTTTCAGGGACAGAGAGAGTATAGCCATATCCAAAATCGCTCGTTTTACCCACAGGAAATATGAAAAAAATATGAGTGAAAGTTCACTGTTGTATTGCTGAAAAAGATAATCAACATGGACTACATAACGGGTGTTCGGTTTGCAAGATTGTATCCCGGATCAAATATGTAGTGTGTTTAGTTCTTGAGATTCAATCCCACAATTCAATCCTAGATGGATAATCATGAAATAATTAGTCATAGATAACGCCTTATGACTAAAATAATCTCATAATTCAATCCTAGATTGTATCTTGGTATTAATTTATCTAGGAAAGCGTACACCATCTATATATACATAGCTGATTATAGTTAAGTGAATGGATGATGGACTAATATGTGGTTATAGCCGAAAAGAAATCCAATACTAATGAGACAAAGGGAGTATAAGATAGGGAGTATAAGATAAACGAATTTGAAGAATATAAAATCGGTGAAACTTATGAATAGTTAACTGAATGGATGATGTACTAATCTGTCATTATAAAAAAAGTGAATGGATGATGGATTATGGGTATTGTGTCGTTTAGTAAGGAATGAGATAAAAAGTGCTATGGGAACACAGTAGCGGACGCATTATTTTAATGATGGGGGATCTAAAAATAATTTATAATAAAATTAAAAATAATATTTAAATATAAAGTTAAATATAATCATATCATAACATTTTGCTTTTATTCTTCATCTTTCTCTGCATAATAGTTTCATTAGTGACATTAACAAAGACATCCTTTTCAACGTAATGAATTAAGTAATCTATAACAGTAGTCTCTCAATTATTACATAGAGAACTCTTGATGAACTTCATTGCTAAAAATGTTCTTTCCATTAAGGTACTAGCAACTGGCAAGATCAATGACAACTTGACTAACAATAAACTAATAAGAATTTTTGATGCTTTCTTGTAGAAGCCATCTTCCGACCACCGATCCCATATACTTGTGAAAAATTTTCATCTATCCAGACATAAAAAATAAAGCTTTTAGGTTGATTTTCAAGCTCATTCAAAGCAACACCAGAAAATTTTAATGGATAATAATTGGCAAGGTGAAACAGTTCTCCTAATTAAATAATAATGTATTGAAAAATTGGAGAAAGAAGGAGAATAGGGAGCGGCAAATTTGAATTCTGGTAGAGAAGTTCATATTTCAAAACTCCTAATTATCTATGTTTAACTTTGATTAAATATTAAATAACATTTAATTTAATTTTAATATGAAATTACTAAAATACCCCTGCATTTGTTTTTTAATATTAGGGGTTGCATGGGTCCCCATGGCTCTTCTTATGTCCGCCCGTGTGGGAACAGTACTGAAAGAATCGTTTAAATGGCTGTTTAGATAACTCATCTCTCTTGAATTTATTTGAAAAAAAATGATCAAAAAGTACGTTCTTTATCCTATTTTGTTTATTTATTAGATACGGTGTAGATGTCTAATCAATTTGAGTTATCACGTAATCACGTAGTGACAGGACTTCGTTAATGATCCATGTGATTAGCTCTAAATTGTCATTTACCGGTTTTAATAAATGAAACATGCATTAGATCGCAATATATTTCCTTTCATTAAAATCAAAGGTAAGTAATACTGACGGTACTTGATGCACTGATAAATTAACTAAAGAATTTCAATATTTTATAAATGAAGAGCTGCACATGATTTGGCTAGGGGTGAGCATTCGGGTTTCGGTTCGGTTTTTTGCCCAAACCGAACCGAACCCGAAAAACCGAATTTAGACTAAAATCAAAACCGAACCGAAACCGAAAACCGAAAAATCGAAATCCGAAAAACCGAAAATCGAACTTTAAAAACCGAACTAAACCGAAAAACCGAAATTTTGTACAATTTTAAAAAACCTTAAAACCAAAAAATAACACAAAAAATCATAATCATCCATCAACCAACAAAAATAAATATTTAGGCCAAAACATAAAAAATAGAGTTTCATGATATCTAATTAATACAACAAATTATAACAATTTAACAATGTAAATCCATTCCCAAGTCTTCCATCCTCTCTGTTCCACGGGATGAGCTTTATCATAAGCTCTGAATCAACTCTATAAAATCTGAAATACAAAATAATCCCACAAGTTATTAACAATGAAGTATAGAATATATGAATGTATTAGAAAATGGTACTGAACAGTAGAGATGTTGAGAAAAATAGAATAATTTTTTTTTTAATCTTGAGCAGCAGATCTGGATGATTAGGAGCATCCAATTCTTAAATATCATAACACTTAATTTAAGCATATGAATTCAGCTTCAATACTTGAAATAATCATCTTTAAATATAAAAGTTTATGTGTATTATCTTCTTTTATCAGTAGATGTTTGTGGATTCTTCAATTATTTATGGTTCCTAAAAGAACAGGTCCAGCATCTGAAGAACACATTAATGCCTAAACACAAAAACTTAAGTATTATAAATTTGACCACTAATTCGAGAGTTGTGAAGAAAATAGATAAGTTTGAGTTTTTACCTTCTTCTGAAGGCGGCGTGGATGGCTGGAGCACGGCCGAAGGCGGCATAGATGGCTGGAGCACGGCCGCACTGCTGGAGGGCGGAGACGGCGTGGATGGCTGGAGGCGACGGGCTGGAGCAGAGATAGGCGCCGGGTTGGAGGCTTAGAGTTCGAGAGATTAAGCCTTTAGGGTTAGAGATTTAGAGTGGAAACCGTGATTGAGAATGGAGGTGGAGAGGTTGAGAAAGGAGGCGGTGAGATAGATTGAGAATGGAGGCAGAATTTTAGGGTTAGAGTTATATTTTTATATATATAATATTTTAATATATTTATATTAAATATAATTCGGTTTTTCGGTTTTTTTTTCGGTCCGAACCGAACCGAACCGAAAAACCGAATTTTTTGCAATTTTAAAACCGAACCGAACCGGAAAACCGAAAAAACCGAACCGAATTTCAAAATTTCGGTTTGGTTCGGTTCGGATATTCGGTTTTCGGTTTTTTTGCTCACCCCTAGATTTGGCCTTGTGTATTTATATATTGTCAACTTATTTGCGTGATGTAATTTATTGCATATATAGATTAAAGAATATTGGCATTACTTAGAATTCAAAATTCCTAAATGCTAAAGTATATATTAATTCTCATTATTGTTAAAAAGAGAAGATTGTGGGGGATCAATCACAATGATATCCCAAGAATAGATTGATATAATTAGGGACATGAATTGATCTCATTAGTAAATAGATTGATATATTTCCTTGTATACACCATTGTAACACCTATATAAAGGGTCATACATGAGAAGAAATAAATCATCAAGAAATTATCGATCTCTCTACTTTCACTACTGCCTCTCTCTCTCAAACTCCTAAAATATGCATGATACACAAATCAAGATGGTACCAGAGCAGGGGTGAGACTCAGAGTAGTCTCATCACTGTCTCGGACCAATCTCAAACCCTCTAACCAAGATCCGGCAGATTCCTGTCAAAACCAGCAAACATGTCAGATAACAATGAATCCCAAAGCCATCGGAAACAGAGCAATTCGCTTGAATGTTTGCCGAATTAATGTGCACAACCATCGCGCATAACCAACAACAAATAATACCCACAAACCCTCCAGAACCGAAACCAGAAGCCTACAGAATCGATTCCTCGCCATTAGTGATTGCAGAAAGACTAAACGGTGAGAACTACCCCATTTGGGCAGTCCTTATGAAGGCGGCAATCAGTGGGAGAGGAATGATCTCCCATATCAACAGAGCCTCATCCCCTCCGGCAAAGACCGACCAAGCCTTCGAACGATGGCAACAAGCAGACCACTGTGTTTTCACGTGGCTACTTCACAACATGGAAAAAAAATTGGTCAACCGTATGTCTCAATACTCGACGGCCAGAGACATATGGACCAGCCTGGAGATCACATACGCCAGTGGAGGAGATAAAATCCAAGTGTACGACCTGTACATGAAAGCAATAACATTAAACAAAAGGAGGAATCGCTGGAGGATCTGTGGACGACCTTGAACGATATATGGATCTCCATAGATCGGAAAAATCCAAACCCAATGAAGTATGCAGAGGATGTAGAGATATACAACAAAGAGAAGCAAGATAAGAGATTATTCCAACTATTGGTAGCACTAAACAACAAATATGAGGGGGTCAAAAAGGAAATACTCAGAATCGAACCACTTCCCTCAGTGGATGTCGCGTACGCCATCCTCCGACGAGAAGATGCCAGATCGAGCATTCTACAGTCGATGGAATCTGGCTCTCAAGGAATCGGTGCTGGATTGGTTGTAACTCAGCCATGGCCTAATTCAGCAGGCTACCTGAATAATCCCCAACAGAACAATGGTGGAAATGGTCGGAATTGGAACAAGCATCCCGAAGAAGATAAATCAAAACTTGTCTGCTCCCACTACGGAAAGAAGAAGCATACACGGGAGACATGTTTTGAACTCCGTGGGTACCCGGAGTGGTGGCAAGAAAGGAAGTCCAAAGCCAACCCATCGCCGAATCAGTTCAGAGGAGGACGAGCGGCCGCAGCGGTAGCCGGAGGAAAAGGAACGCCCGCCACCACCATAGGGAGCAACTCAGGGGCCGCTAACAACCGTGGTGGCCCGGGAACAGAAGAAACGGCGGTTGGAGTGGCATCTATTGCCAGAGGAGGAGGAGGAGGAGATGGAGCACCTCGGGCGATGGACGAAGTGGAGGTGCCCAATCTCAGCGGAGGTAAATTAGGGTTAAGGGATTATTTTTTAAATCCCCACACTCCTACCCTATTACACAATAAACCCCATTTCCTAGAAAATACCAATGACCTCCCCCCTCCCCCCCCCCCCCCTCCCCAGCAGTTTTATTATATCACACAGAGGACCCCCAACTTCCAAATATCTCGAAACACACCCCAAACAGTCAAAAATTGCCAAACCGACCCCACCAAATTCCAAATATTCACAAACAGCCCCACCGCTATGTGAAAATCGATTTCAAGTCCTTGAAAATTTAAACCCATCATATGCCTTGTCCGTTTCATTTGAAACTAAAAACGATAAATGGATTTTTGATTGCGGAGCCACTGATACAATTACTTATGATGTTAGTAATGATGTTGTTGATATATCTGAGATGCATAGGGCACCCAAAAGTCATATCCAATCGGCTAATGGAGAATGTATACTTGTGGAGGGAGCAAGAACTATCAGAATCGCACCCGCTCTGACTTTAGCCAACTATTTATATGTTCCTAAAATGTCACATAAACTGCTATCAATTAGTCATGTGACAAAAGAATTGAATTGTACTCTCCTAATGCAACCAAATTTTTGCTTGTTGCAGGATATCAGGACAGGGGTAATTATTGGACGTGGCACTGAACGGGACGGGCTGTATTATGTGGATGAGATAGATCAACAAGGAACTGCTCTACTCACTCATGGATCATCAGACATGGATGCTTGGCGTTGGCATCGTCGCTTAGGACATCCCTCCTCGGGTTATTTAAAAACTCTATTTCCCAAATTTAATCAAGATATGTATTGCGAGACTTGTGTGTTGGCCAAAAGCCATAGACATTCTTATAAATCTAATAATACCCATGTTGATTTTTTGTTTTCACTTGTCCATACTGATGTGTGAGGACCGTCTCCGGTTGTGGGGGGACAAGGGTTCAAATATTTCCTTCTATTTATAGATGATTGCACTCGTATGACGTGGGTCTATTTTATGAAAAAAAAAATGAAGTATTTGAACACTTCAGCCATTTTCACGCCCTAGTACATACCCAATTTCAGAAGAACATACAGATTCTTAGATCTGACAATGGGTGAGAGTTTGTAAACTCAAGAATGAAAAAATTTTGTCATGATAAAGGCCAAGTCCACCAAACTACTTGCCCATAGACCCCAGAACAGAACGGTGTGTCTGAGAGAAAGAACCGTACCCTTTAGAAATGGCACGAGCCATGCTTATTGAGTCTAACACCCCCAGAAATTTTTCCGCATATGCCTACCTAACCAACCGACTGCCTTCTACTACCCCAGATCTACTCTCCACACTAGCCCATATTCCTTTACCCTTGACCCTTCAGCCCTGAGTATTCGGATGCTTTGTCTTCGTTCACATACCAAAACATGAGAGAACCAAACTCTCACTGTGTGCTGTGAAGTGTGTATTTGTGGGATATGGGGCCTCTCAGAAGGGATATCGGTGTTTTGACCCTAAAACCAACCGCCTATTCATCACCATGAACTGTGATTTCCTTGAAACAGACTACTACTTTAACCACCTTAGCAATCAGGGGGAGCGTAACAGTGAACTTCTAAGCCAGTTAGACTTTCCCACAACAAGCTCTGAAGGGGAAGTCCTCAAGACTGCGATGTAGAATCAAGAAATACAGCCCGCACCAATCGATGACATCGCCTAGGAGAACCCCTTAATGATATCCGTTGTAAGTACCTTTGATACTCCTCTTGAGCATGCTCACGATATTGGTGATGAAGTTCATGTATCTAGTGAAACTGACCCTAAAACAGATATTGAGCCCGACTCTAGCAACCAAAGCAAACCAGAGATCTGTGATCTGCTGGAAGAACAAATGAGTGAAGGAGTTGGAGGATGTAAATTAACACCAAGGCTCAATCGAGGAGTCCCACCGAAGAGGTACAACCCTGAGGCCATCGGCAAGAAGGCCAAATACTCTATAGCCAACATGGCCAAAGGAAAACTCTCGGACTCGGAAATGGTCCATGCATTTGAGACGGCACTCTACGAGGAAGAAGAAATCTTGTGCACAATAGAACAAGCTTGGAGGCATAAACATTGGCGGGAGGCAATGCTAAAGGAAATGGGCGCACTAGAGAGGAATGACACTTGGGAAAAGTGCAAAATACCAGAAGGAAAGAAGACTGTCGAATGTAAGTGGGTGTTTACTATCAAACGGAGGCCAGACGGTTCCATAGAGAAGTACAAGGCGCGACTGGTAGCAAAGGGGTACACTCAAACCTATGGACTGGACTATGATGAGACATTCTCACCGGTAGCAAAGATTAATACCATCCGAGTACTTTTATCAGTTGTTACAAACAGAGATTGACCACTACATCAATTTGATGTCACAAATGTCTTTCTCCATGGAGAATTGAGGAGATGAGTATATATGGAGGCTCCACCAGGATTCACAGAAGGATATAAGAAGGGAGAAGGATGCCGATTGAAGAAAACTCTATACGGACTTAAACAGTCCCCCAGAGTTTGGTTCGGTAGGTTCACTGAGGCTATGGCAAAGTATGAGTTCAAATAAAGCCAATCCGACCATACTCTATTTTTAAAGAATCGGGATGGTCTAATCACATGTTTGATCATCTACGTAGATGATATGATCATAACCGGGATGACACAGAAGAAATTGAGAGGCTCAGGGGGAGCCTATTCCAAGAGTTCGAGATGAAAGACTTACGGAATCTAAAGTATTTCTTAGGAATAGAGGTACTGAGATTGGAAGAGGGGATTTTTCTGAGACAAATGAAATACATGGGCTACAGGACTTCTGGATTACAAACCTGTTGATACACCGATTATAGTAAATCATGGGCTACAGATCTCAGAGGGGGCTGAGCTAGCACATCAAGGCAAATATCAACGCTTGGTTGGGAAGCTCATTTATCTATCCCACACCAGACCTGATATTGCCTATGCAGTTGGGATTGTAAGTCAGTTCATGCATCGACCTCAGAAGGATCACTACGAAGCTGCACTGAGAATCGTCAAGTATCTCAAGGGGACAGTTGGATATGGGATAACGTTCAAGAAAAATGAACATGGATGAGTGTATGGATATACAGATGCTGACTGGGCAAGCAACCCAGTAGACCGAAGATCGACCGCAGGCTACTTTACCTTTGTAGAAGGTAATCTGGTCACCTGGAGGAGCAAGAAACAAAAGGTGGTTGCTTTATCTAGTGTTGAAGCTGAATTCAGATGGATCAAAAGTGGACTAATAGAGATAATATGGCTAAGGAGACTAATGAGAGAAATTGGACTCGCTCCAGAAAATAGTCAGCTCTTCTGCGACAACAAAGCAGCAATCAACATATCCAAAAACCCAGTACAACATGATAGGACCAAACATGTCGAAGTTGATAGACACTTCATTAAAGAGAACATTGAGAATGGAGTTGTGGAACTACCGTTTGTTCGATCAGAAGATCAACTAGCAGATATCCTCACCAAGGCGGTTAATTCAAGGAGCTTCACAAGTGTATTGTGCAAGTTGAGCTATGGAGATCCCACCACTCAACTTGAGGGGAAGTGTTAAAAAGAGAAAATTGTGGGGGATCAATCACAATGATATCCCAAGAATAGATTGATATAATTAGGGACATGAATTGATCTCATTAGTAAATAGATTGATATCTTTCCTTGTATATACCATTGTAACACCTATATAATGGGTCATACATGAGAAGAAATAAATCATCAAGGAATTATCGATCTCTCTACTTTCTCTACTGCCTCTCTCTCAAACTCCCAAAATATGCCTGATACACAAATCAAGAATTATATGATCCAGAAGCAGTGGCGGAGCCACGCTGGGGCAGGGGGGGCCTTGGGCCCCTCAGCCATTTGAACTTTAACTATATATTATATATGTATGCAGCCAATTTCAATAGTATTTCTAGTGCAGGTGGTTTCATGCTTGGTCTTCTGTCCAACAGAACCTGTGTTCGAATCCCTCAAGCGCGCAGATATTTATTCTTTTTAAATATACCTCTTTATATTTCTCTTTTATGTTTAATACCATATATATTATGTTATAATATTATAGTATATTTATATTTATTCTCTATCATTTCAAAATTTAAACTAATACATATATCTAAGAATTAAAAATTATTCATTAACCCCCAAAAATATGTGAAATAACATACCCTATCATTATTTTCTTTCATTTTGTAATTTTAATCTATGAATAAAAAATACTTTATTATTCCATGAATATGTAAATACATATAATACTAGCATCTTCAATTTTCATTTGTAGGTTTTGTTGATTTTCCCACAATTAGTAATTTTATAAAATGAATTTCACACACTAATATATTTATAATTTAAAAAAATACTTAGTAAATTAATTCACATTACTTTGTCTTCAAATATGTTTATATTAGTTTTTATTGTCCATGTTTTAATTATTTTCACTATATATCTGTTCCTCTCAATGATCCCCTTATTGCTTATACGGCTATCCGGACAATTATCAATTAGAAATTTGGGCTCCCCTTTTGAAAAATTTATGGCTCCGCCATCGTCCAGAAGTATAAATGGCAGTTATTACTGATAACAACAGTAATACTGATTAGTGATAAGAACACAAGCATGTTTGAATTGGTTAGCAACAACACCTCACATTGGATGGTTGGAAGTTGGGGCCAATCACCCAACATAATGAACTAAAAAAAGAGGCCTAAAGCCTCAAGCTTAAGGCCAACGGTTTGATGAATCTGTTCTTCCATATGAGACGTCAAATAATTCTTCCAATCTCCCACTTGGCCCTTCCTAAAATATGCAGCATTGGGCACAAGCCCCCAACCATGGTCACTCGAATTCACCTCCAAATTCTTAAGCCTCTCCAAACTGCACCTCTACAAAAGCTCCTCCATCTCGGCTTCCTCCTTCACCGACCTCCCAGAAACTCAGCAATCCTCGAAACCTCCCTCTTGGGGTCCGATTTGATATCCTCATACTTGACGAACAAGACCTTCTCCGGCCTTCTCCTGCTCTCCAGCCAATACTCAGCCACGTGATCCGAGAAGGGGCCAAAGGGATGCACGCCGCAGAAGAAGCAATCCACGACCTTGTCGAGCGGCAGCGGCTCTTTGAATATGGCATTGAAGAAGTGCCACATGGAGATGAGAGTGTCCTTGGGGCTCCTCGCAATGTATACTGTAAGTTTTATGTCTCACATATGTGACATGTGATGGAATCCTAAATAGAATTGGATTTTTAGTATAATACATATATTTGGTATAAGACACATTTTACCCTAATTAATTGGCTATCAATTAATTATTGTCACATATCAATTAATCAAATAATCATGTTATATTGCTCCAAAGAGAATATATATATATATATATATATATATATATATATATAGGGGTGTGTTAGGGTCCTTACAGCATCTTAGTGTAAAACACAGCACTAATCACAGCCCTTGGATCATTAGATTGGATGGTTGTGATTAGTTACATTATCATACTAAAAATCTACATTATTAGCCGAGGTACATTATTAGACTAGAAATGTACATTGTAAGACTAAAACTGTACATTATTAAACTAAAATGCTACATTATTTTCCGAGCTACATTATTAGTCTAAAATTCTATATCATTAGATGACACGTGGCATTAATCTAACCGTTAGATCATAAGATCCAATGGACTGCAAGTGTTTTGAGTTTTACTTATACTTAGCGTTCTGACCTGAATACATCCCTATATATATATATATATATATATGTCAATTGATTGCCAATGAATGGAAAAGATTGATTATATAATCTTTTTATGGAATGAATATTCATTCCCTTGGCCATCAAGTAAAGAATCATGCGTATATATTATTAAGATTTGATTAGAATTGATTGTGATCCATTATTTTGGGCCTCTTTGATGGAAAGGGCTTTTAGGGTTTGATACTTAGGGTTTGTCCTCTCTCTGCCTATAAATACAAGTGTGGTGATCCCATCAAATCACACACATTACAGAGAACACATAAACGATGGAAAGAGAGAGAAACAAATCCTTGGAGTTGCGCCACTGCGCCGGAAAAGGTTCAAGGAAATCATCTCCTCCTTCCTCAATCGCTTCCGCTATGGATCGCCAAGGTATATCTCGATCCTATTATGCTTATGGTTTACGTGAAATACATGTAGTTCGAAGATCTTGCTTTATTTATATTCAATTATGTATTCTTGAATATATTATGATAAATAATGTCCAACATGTGGTATCAGAGCATGGTTGAGAACTCATGTATTTTTCGTATCATGGAAAACCATAATCATTTAATTTATTTTTTGATAAATTATTGATGAATTGAGAATCATGTTTGTGTATATTTGGTTCTCGCTTTATTTGGTTTTCGGTATCACTCTTCCGTCAAGAAATTTAATGAATAGTGATTCAAATTTAGTTGATTCAATTTGTTTATTACGTATTCAATTTTAATGAATTCATATGACTGCATGCTTATCAAATTGCACTATTATGTATTGATTGAATGATTTTATGTGAAATTGTTTCTGCACGAATGTCAGACTTTGTTCGCATAATTTAATTGTCAGTTATATTGGTTTAATTACTGTATCAATCAAAGAAAGTTTATTTTGTATGATTATACTTTGAAATATATTGTTTTCATATTGATTCTATTTATATATATGGAATTGATTTGGGTATTTTGATTGTGTATATACTTTATGTAAATTGAGTTTGAATATATGCATTGATGAATTGAGATTTCAATTAAATGTTTTATGATTATGAATTTACCGAGACGGTGGAATGAATGATTACATAATTCAATTCTCGTTTTAACATGTATTTTGATTATATTATGTTTATTTTGCAATCACCAAAGTGAGGCAAAATAAGGAGAGTCTATAATCAAACTCATATTAAAATTTGTTTAAGTAATTAATCTCTATATGTTCTTGATTATATTATGTTTATTTACAATCACCAAAGTGAGGTAAAATAATATTTTATAATCAAATTAAGTGAAAATCTGCTTAAGCAATTAATCGCTATACATTCTTGATTATATTATATTTATTTTGCAATCACCAAAGTGAGGTAAAACTGGAAGAGTTTATAATCAAGTTAATATGAAAAATCTATGTATGCAATTAATCATCATGCTTGTTGTGGCTATTCATCATCTAAATAGTTTGTTTGTTGTAAGGTCTAGATTCCCAAAGGAAATAGTCTTTGCGACATAATAAACACTAATGGAGTTAATAATTTAAATTGGTGTCGATTACCCAAAGGTAACGCCAATTTATTATTACTCAATTATTGAACTGAGATATGGATATTAAAAGCATGATTTTTATTATTGTATGAAGACTACCCAAAGGAGTTTTCATAATTGCCTCATGATATGGGTTTTCAAATTAATGTTCGTGTTATTATTCAAAGCTTTTATATGTGAGCATTCATTTCTTAATTGCTCCTATAATGTAAAAACATATATTTTTTGCTACTAGTATGTTTACCTCAAACGTTCCCCAACTTAATGGAACTAACTTCTTTGAATGGAAAGAGAAACTTAAGTTCACTCTTGGAATAATGGACTTGGAACCTAACACTGTTGAATGATAATCCAATTATCTTTGATCAAAGTAGTTGGTTGATTGCCCATAATGCTTGGGAAAAATCTAACAGGACTAAGTTTACAGTTCATTAGAATATTCGTTGTAGATAAAGTCTCTCAACGACTGATATTGCAAAAGAATATTTGCATAACGTTGAGGATCGCTTCACAACTGCATATAAGTCTATTGCAGGAAAACTTATGAAGGATCTCATGAGCATGCAATATGATGGTTCTCGGACTATGTACGAGCATGTGATGGAAATAAATAACATCTCTTCTAAGCTGGAAAAGTTAGGATTATAGGTGGATAAGGATTTCATTGTTCAATTCATTCTAACTTCCTTATATCCTCAGACCATTCCAAATTGATTCACTATAAAAGATTAGTGAACTCTTAAAGAATTGGGAAACGTATTGGTCTAGGAGGAGCATAAGATGAAGAAGTATAGAATGGGTGCATCTCATGCTCATATTGCAACCGAAGGAGCGTCTAAAGGATAATATTCATTCGAATTTATCATTCTTATGGCATAAAGGAACTGGATCATATTTCTAGTGAAAGAATTAAGAGGCTTATAAAGGATAATATTCATTCGAATTTAGACTTTACAAGCATTACCGTTTGTGTGGATTGTATTAAATGTAAACAAACCAAACACAGTACTAAAAATGCCACAAGAAGCAATGAGCTCCTTAAAATTATACATACAGATATTTGCGGACCTTTTGATGCCTCGACTTCTAGTGGATAAAAACGTTTTATCACCTTTATTGACGATTTTTTCGCATTATGGATTTATTTATTGCAAAAAAAATCTCAGGCACAGTTGAACATTTTATGACTGAGGTTGAAAGGCAATTAAATAGAAATGTGAAAATTATTCGATCTGATAGAGGTGGTGAATTTTATGGTCGTACCACTAAAATAAGTCAATTACATGGACCTTTTGCCAAATACTTAGAAAAGCATGACATTTGTGTTTAATACACTATGCCAAGTACGTCTCAGCAGAATGATGTTGCTGAGAGACGAAATCGAACTCTCATGGAAATGGTTAGAAGTATGATAATTCTACCTTACCCATAACGTTGTGAATTTATGCTCTTAGAACCGCTATTTATGTATTAAACTGAGTTTTTAGTAAGGTTGTACCAAAGACTTTCTTATGAACTTTGGACAGATAGAAAACCCAGTTTCCAGCACCTTCATGTTTGGGGCTGTCCAGCGGAAACTAGAGTATACTCTTTGCAAGAAACGAAAAATGGATTTTGGACAATTAGTGGTTATTTTGTGGGTTACTACAAAAATCCAAAGGTTATCGATTTTATTGTCCTAATGATAGCATGAGAATTATGGAAACTGGAAATATATGATTTTTTGAGAATGGTGAGATCAGTGGGAGTTCTAACACTCGTAATACGGTCATTAATGAAATAAGGGTATAACCTTCTTCCCTCATTTCCTCAAGAATTAAGTGTGTCAAATATTGTTGAACAGCCTAATAATATTTGAATGACCAACCACTTAATGATGATGCCAAAGTCATTGAACATAGGTATGGAAGAAACATCTCCAGATGTGCCATTAATGCTTTCTTAATGAGAACGAAGGTGGCCATTTCTGATGACTATGTGGCATATCTCTAAGAATCCGAATGTGATATATGAATACGTAATGATCCAGTTTCATGTTCACTAGCCATTAAGTGTAATAATTCTAATAAATGGATTAATGCATGATAGAAGAGTTAAAATCTATGGATTATAATAATTCTGGGACCTTGTCGAATTACCTAATAGACAAAAGTATATTGGGTGTAAATGGGTCATCAAGACCAAATTCGACATAGATGGTTTAGTCAAACGATTTAAAGCCAGGCTTATTTCCAAAGGTTATACTCAGAAAGATAGCGTTGATTATAAAGAGACTTTCTCTAATGTATCAAAGAAGGACTCACTTAGAATCATTTTGGTACTTGTAGCCCATATTGACTTGGAGCTGCATCAAATGGATGTGAAAATAGCTTTTCTAATTGATGATTTGTAAGAAGAAGTCTACATGAAACAACCTGAAGACTTCATTAAGAAATGGAATGAAAATTTAGTCTGCAACTTAAGACATCAATTTATGGACTGAAATAGGCTTCTCGACAATGGTATTTTATATTCCATGACACTATTACTGCTTTTGGTTTTAAAGAAAACACCATTTATCGGTGCATATACCTCAAGGTTAGTGGGAGCAAGTTCATATTTTTGGTTCTGTATGTTGATAATATATTGCTTGCTAGTAGTGACATTGGATTACTACATGACACTAAAATTACCTCTCTAAAAGTTTCAACATAAAAGATATGTGTGAGACATCCTACGTCATAGGATAGAAATATCTTGTGATCAATCATGTGGACTTTTGGATTGTCTCATAAAAGCTACATAGATCGAATCTTTTAGAGAGATATGACATGAGTGCATGTTCTCCAAGTGTTGTTCCAATTCATAAATGTGGCAAATTCAGTTTGGATCAATGTCCAAAAACTGAATTGGAACGTAAAGAGATGGATAATATTCCTTATGCCTCTAACGTGAGAAGTTTGATGTATGCTCAAGTATGTACTAGACCAGACATCAACTTTGCAGTTGGAATGCTATGCCGTTACCAAAGTAACCCTTGTGTTGAATATTGGAGAGCTGCAAAGATAATAATGAGATACTTAAAGGGAACAAAAGATTTTATGCTCACATTAAGGACATCTGATCAACTAGAAATGATTGGATTTCCATTAAAGCTAAATTTATGGCTTACTTTGAAGCATTAATGATTGCAAAATTTTATTTCAGGCCTTAGTATTGTCTCCTCAATATCCAAGCCGTTGAAATTGTATTGTAATGATAGTGCAATCGTATCTTACTCTAAGAATGACAAGTATTCAAAGGAGCTAAACACATGGAATTAAAGTTTCTTGTCATGAAAGATTAAGTTCGGGAACAAATAATATCTATAGAATGTATAAGCACACAGCTTATGGTTGATGATCCATTGACTAAGACGTTACCGCCTAAGACATTTATGGAATAAGTTAACATAATGGGTCTTGGGTATGGAAACGTCTAATCTTTATGTTTCCATGTTGGTTCAGACACTTAAGTTATGGATATTTTGAATCCAATAAAGTTGTTTCTACTTTTCCTGCATATACTTATTATTTCATATGCATATGTACGTTTTTAGTATTAATGCAGGAAGTCTTGAAATAAGACAATTATGGACATTGTGTCACTTATAGATTATATTAGTGGGGTTATTGGTGATGTGGTACATGGAAGGAACTATGTCGATTGAATGATATACGCCCGCCATGACTCGCATTAGTAGTCTCTCTAATATAATACTTATGTTTACCAATGATGAAAGTATTTATAAAGTCCAATATTATGCGCGCCTTATGTTTATTATGTCTATTTTACTGTGGCTCTGTCAAGTGTGACAAGTGGGAGAATCGAAAACTTTGTGTCCCACATGTTCGCCAAGTGGGAGAATGTAAGTTTTATGTCTCACATACGTGACATGTGATGGAATCCTAAATAGAATTGGATTTTTAGTATAATACATATATTTGGTATAAGACACATTTTACCCTAATTAATTGACTATCAATTAATTATTGTCACATATCAAATAATCAAATAATCATGTTATATTGCTCCAAAGTGAATATATATTCATATATATATATATATATAGGGAGATGATCAAAACAAGTATGTGTTTAAATCCAGAAATGCAGCCCAAATCTTGGCCCTAGGATTAGATGATCTAATGGTCAATAATTAACCCAAAACATGGAAGGTCATAATTAAGTAGTTTTAGGTCATATTATAAGATTTGGATTTATGTCATGTTAAGATCATTTTAGGTCATGCTTTGTTAGCATGACCTAAAAATAAACTAACTATGACCTAAAAATGTCTTACGTATGACCGTGTTCTGCATTTCTGTATTTAAATTTGGTTATATATATATATATCAATTGATTGCCAATGAATGGAAAAGATTGATTATATAATCTTTTTATGGAATGAATATTCATTCCCTTGGCCATGAAGTAAAGAATCATGCGTATATATTATTAAGATTTGATTAGAATTGATTGTGATCCATTATTTTGGGCCTCTTTGATGGAAAGGGCTTTTAGGGTTTGATACTTAGGGTTTGTCCTCTCTCTGCCTATAAATACAAGTGTGGTGATCTCATCAAATCACACACATTACAGAGAACACATAAACGATGGAAAGAGAGAGAAACAAATCCTTGGAGTTGCGCCACTGCGCCGGAAAAGGTTCAAGGAAATCATCTCCTCCTTCCTCAATCGCTTCCGCTATGGATCGCCAAGGTATATCTCGATCCTATTATGCTTATGGTTTACGTGAAATACATGTAGTTCGAAGATCTTGCTTTATTTATATTCAATTATGTATTCTTGAATATATTATGATAAATAATGTCCAACATATACGATCTTGCAGGCGGAGTTCTTGATGGAGCTAGGGAGGAGGGAGTATGGGAGGTGGTTGTGGAGGAGGCGAGGGGCCGAGGCGTCGTAGATGTCGAGCTTTTTGTTGGTGGACAAGGGCTCGAACTCGACGGTGGGGACGAGAGTGTGAGGGTTGTCCGTGGCTAAGGGATCCCCGTTTTCGGCTTTATTGAGGATGGAATGGGAGAGAGCCATGAGCCATGTGGTGCCGGTCTTGATGGACGACGCCAGAAAGACGTCGTCGTCGCGGGCGTTGAAGTTGGAGCGGAAGGTGGTGGCTGGGTCGAGTCCTGCACTGACCAGCCAGAAACCTTCCAACTGGGTCAGGATGTCGGCTTCGTCCCAGAAACTTGCTTTTGGGAGGAGATCGCCGGACATATTTGAATGCTGCATATGCTTTGAGAGACTCAAATTAAATGAGCAGATTAGTTTGATTGTTTATAGTATATCCGGATTAAGATTCCATGTTAATTTTAATTATATTGCTTGGGATTCGTTAGAATTAAATGATACAGATCTCAAAATATAATCCTTTTATCATTTTCATACGTCACATAGAATTAGGACTAATATTTTAATCTTTTTTTTCTATCTCTCTCTTATTTAATAAATTATTTCTACTATTTATTACTTAATCCGTCCCTTAAAATTTGGCATCATTTGATCCGACACGGATTTTAAGAAATGTAATAGAAAGTGGGTTGAAAAAGTTAGTGGCATGTGCGTCCTACTTTTATATATTAGTTTGAAAATAAAATGTGAGTGAAAATGAGTTAGTGAAATATGTAGTCTATTACCAAAATAGTAAAAGTGAAAGGTGACAAATTTTTAGGGACGAACGAAAAATGAAATAGGTGACAAATTTTCAGGGAACAGAGGGAATATAATAGATCTGTTTAAGCCCAAAATGTGCTATTTTATGGAATGTAGGAAGTACTCTCTCTGTCCCGGCTAAAATAACTCATTGCCGTTGATCAAAAGTCCCCTGTCGACAACAAAGAGCTCTGAGCTGCATTTGCATGTCATTTTCTACTCATCTGTGTTTCTAATTTATTCGGTTTCTTCTTTTTGTTACTGAAATGGATGTTTTTGTAACAATAATAATATCAACTATCATTAATCGTTTAAACTAGTACTGCTACTAACAAATGTCTTCTTTTCATACTTTGCATTTTCTTTTTTTTCAATTAAATAATCTTTCCACCCCAAAGAGTATGAATATTTGGTTTGACACGAGTTTTAATGCATAATTGGAAAAGTAAGAAAGAGATAGAAAGAAAACGTTTCTAAAGTATTTTTAGTAGAAAATGAGTCTCATATTAGAGAGAAATGAGTTTCCTAAATTAAAAAAGTTCATACTTTTCCGGGACGGATAGAGTATAATAACTATATCCAAAAGAATCGCTCTGTCTTACCTACAGGAAATATGAAAGAAATATGAGTGCAAGTTCACTGTTGTATTGCTGAAGAAGATGATCTACAAGGGCTACATAATCAGCTACATATACATAGCTGATTATAGTTAAGTGAATGGATGATAGACTATATGTGATTATAGGACATCCGAAAAGAAATCCAACACTAATGAAACAAAGGAAGTATAAGATAAAAGAATTGAAGAATATAAGAATATAAGGAAGTATAAGTGAAACTTATGAATAGTTAAGTGAATGGATGATGGACTAATATGTGATTATAAAAAAAGTGAATGGACGATGGATTATGGATATTGTTTTTTGAGTAAGGAATGAGATAAAAAGTTCTATGGGAATGGTAGTGAAAGAATCATTTAAATGACAGTTTAGATAACTTATCCATTTTAGATTTATTTGAAAAAAAAATGACCTAAAACTTAAAAGCGTGTTCTTTATTATGTTTTGTTTATTTATTAGATACTGTGTTGAGGTCTAATTAATTTGAGTTATCACGTGATCACCTAGTGATAAGACTTCGTTAATGATCCATGTGATTATCTCTAAATTGTGATTTACCGGTTTTATATAAACGAAACATGCATTAGATCACAATCTGTTGACTATTAAGATCAAAGGTAAGTAATACTGATGGCATTTGATGCACTGATCGTTACTAATTAACTAAAAGAATTTCATTTTCTTTATTAATGAACAGCTGCACATGATTTGTCCTTATTTATTTACATTGTCAATTACTCACTTGGTCTCCTCGTTCCCTCATAGTTGAATCATTTTTCTATTTTAGAAAGTTCCCTCGAGTCATTTTCATATATATAGTACTCTAATTAATATTTTTCCTCACTCTTACTTTATTACCTCAACTTTATTTACTTTTGACTTTATTCTCTCTATTTTTTTCTCTTACATTTTGATCTATTTATTGAACACACTAAACATCTCTTTCTTAAACTTCATACCGAAAAGTTCCGCCTCAACTATGAAAGAACGAACGGATCGTGCGTGACGTTATTTATTGCATATATAGATTAAAGAATATTGGCAGTATTATATAGAATCAAAATTCCTAAATGCTAAAGAATATATGTTAATTAATTTCTTTATATGATCCAGAAGTATAACATTACTGTTAAATGGCACTGAATGCAATTTAGGATATCGTACAACAATTGTTTGAATTGGTTAGCAATAACATTAGTACTGATAAGAACACATGCATATTTATAATTTTGAAAATATAAGTTATAACTCACACAAATTTAAGGCCAATCATGACCCAATATAATGAACTAGAAAAAGAGGCCTAACGCCTCAAGCTTAAGGCCAACGGTTTGATGAATCCGTTCTTCCATTTGAGACGTCAAGTAATTCTTCCAGTCTCCAACTTGACCCTTCCTAAAATATGCAGCATTAGGCACGAGCTCCGAATCATGGCCACTCGAATTCACCTCCAAATTCTTAAGCCTCTCCAAACTGCACCTCCACAAAAGCTCCTCCGCCTCTCCTTCCCCCGTCAACGGCCTCCCCAAAAACTCAGCAATCCTCGAAACCTCCCTCTTGGCATCCGATTTCATCTCCTCATACTTGACGAACAAGACCTTCTCCAGCCTTCTCCTGCTCTCCAGCCAGTACTCTGCCACGTGATCCGAGAAGGGGCCAAAGGGATGCACGCCGGTGCAGAAGCAATCCACAGCCTCGTCAAGCGGCAGAGGCTCTCGATCGCGCCTGTATATGGCATTGAAGAAGTGCCACATGGAGATGAGGGTGTCCTTGGGGCTCCTCGTGATGTAGACGATCTTGCAGGTGGAGTTCTTGACGGAGGCTGGGAGGTGGGAGTATGGGAGGTGGGTGTGGAGGAGGCGAGGGGCCGAGGCGTCATAGATGTCGACCTTTGTGTTGGTGAAGGGCGCGGACTCGACGGTGGGGACGAGGGTGTGAGGGTTGTCTGTGGCTAAGGGATCGCCGTTTTCGGGTTTTTTGAGGATGGAATGGGAGAGAGCCATGAGCCACGTGGTGCCGGTCTTGATGGACGACGCCAGAACGACGTCGTCTTCTCTGGCGTTGAAGTTGGAGCGGAAGGTGGTGGCCGGGTCGACTACTGTGCTGACCAGCCAGAAACCTTCCAACTGGGTCAGGATGTCGGGTTTGTCCCAGAAACTCGCTTTTGGGAGGGGATCGCCGGTCATTTTTGGATGCTGCATATGCTTTGAGGGACTCAAAATTAGTTTGATTGTTTAGGGTTATAAGAGAAGGTGTGCATGATCTTACGGATTAAGATACCATGCTATTGTTAATTATATTGGGATTCGAAATGATACAGATCTCAAAAACGACGCATCTGGTTATCGCCTTGGTGCTAACAAGTTCACAATCTAAAGGGAACAGAGTTGCCAACTTTACTCCAATAATTTAATACTACAATACTTGCTACAAACATTATTCAAGCCAAAATATAAGATTCTCACGTGTTGCTCTACCAAAGGAATTACGGGTTTACGCATAACAATTGATTAATGTTATGATTGTTGGACATAATTTTATCATCATATATTCAAGATACATAATTGAATATAAATAAAGTAAGATCTTCGAACATCATGTATTTCACGTAAAACCATAAACATAATGGATCGAAAACTTACCTTTATGATCCATAGCGGAAGCGATTGGGGAAGACGGAGAACTTCCTCGGACTTTCTTTGGTGTAGTAGCGCAACTCCAACTCCAAGGATTTGTTTCTCTCTCTTTCCCTCGTTTATGTGTTCTCTTAATGTATGTGATTTGATGGGATCCCACACTTGTATTTATAGGCAGAGAGAGGACAAACCCTAATTATAAAATATTAAAGCCCTTTCCATCAAAGTGGCTATTTTATTAGGACGTTTCTTTTTGACCAAGTAATACCAAAATCAAATTAAATAATTGATCATGATAATTTGATTTGATTTTGTTAGTCAATAACATAATTAACGTCAAATTCATGACAACCAAAACCATATATATTCTTGACTAAATTAATGCTAATCAAGACATATAAATATCCCAATTTCCTTAATAGCAATATACTACTAGGAAACATATAATATTAGTCAACAATTAATGACTAACTAGGAATCATCCAATTTAAATCAATATATTCAATTGATAGCTAATTAATTAGGGAAAATTGTGTCTTATACCAAGTTAATGTATTATATTAAAAATCCAATTCTATTTAGGATTCTATCACATGTCACATATGTGAGACATAAAACTTACATTCTCCCACTTGGCGAACATGTGGGACACAAAGTTTTCGATTCTCCCACTTGTCACACGTGATAGAGCCACAGTAAAATAGATTTAATAAACATAAGGCGCGCATAATATTGGACTTTATAAATATTTTCATTATTGGCAAACATAAGTATTATATTAGAGGAACTACTAATGAGAGTCATGGCGGGCATATATCATTCAATCGACATAGTTCCTTCCATGTACCACATCACCCAATATCCACTCTAATATAATCTATAAGTGACACCGCGTCCGTAATTGTCTTATTTCAAGACCCCTGCATTAATACTAAAAACGTACATATGCATATCAAATAATAAGTATATGCAGGAAAAGTAGAAACAACTTTATTGAATTCAAAATATCTATAACTTAAGTGTCTGAACCAACATGGAAACATAAAGGTTAGACGTTTCCATACCCAAGACCCATTATGTTATCTTATTCCATAAATGTCTTAGGCGGTAACGCCTTAGTCAACGAGTCAACACTATAAGTTGTGTGCTTATACATTCTATAGATATTATTTGTTCCTGAACTTCATCTTTCATGACAAGAAAATTTAATTCCATGTGTTTAGCTCCTTTGAATACTTGTCATTCTTAAAGAAAGATTCGATTGCATTATTATCACAATACATTTCAAGGGCTTGGATATTAAGGAGACAATACCAAGACCTGAAATAAAATTTTGCAATCATTAATGCTTCAAAGCAAGCCATAAATTTAGCTTTAATGGAAATCCAATCATTTCTAGTTGATCAGATTTCCTTAATGTGAGCATAAAATCTTTTGTTCCCTTTAAGTATCTCATTATTATCTTTGCAGCTCTCCAATGTTCAATGTCAGGGTTACTTTGGTAACGACCTAACAATTTGAAGCGCAAAGCTTACATACTTGAGCATGCATCAAACTTCCCACGATAGATGCATAAAAAATATTTTTCATCTCGTTCTGTTCTTATTCAGTTTTTGGACATTGATTCAAACTGAATTTGTCACCTTTATGAATTGGAACAACACTTGGAGAACATGCACTCATGCCGTATCTCTCTAAAAGATTTGATCTATGTGGCTTTTATGAGACAATCCAAGAGTCCACGTGATTGATCACAAGATATTTCTATCCTATGACATAGGATGTCTCATACATATCTTTTATGTTGAAATTTTTAGAGAGATAATTTTAGTGTCATGTAGTAATCCAATGTCACTACTAGCAAGCAATATATCATCAACATACAAAACCAAAAATATGAACTTGCTCCCACTAACCTTGAGGTATATGCACCGATCAACAGTGTTCTCTTTAAAACCAAAAGCAGTAATAGTGTCATGGAATTTAAAATACCATTGTCGAGAAGCCTGTTTCAGTCCATAAATTGATTTCTTAAGTTTGCAGACTAAATGTTCATTCCCTTTCTTAATGAAGCCTTCAGGTTGTTCCATGTAGACTTCTTCTTCCAAATCATCATTTAGAAAAGTAATTTTCACATCCATTTAATGTAGTTCCAAGTCAAAATGGGCTACAAGTGCCAAAATGATTCTAAGTGAGCCCTTCTTTGATACTTAAGAGAAAGTCTATTTACAATCAATGCTATCTTTTCTGAGTATAACCTTTGGCAACAAGTTTGACTTTAAATCGTTAGATGAAACCATTTATGTCGAATTTGGTCATGAAGACCCAATTACACCCAATACACTTTTGTTTATCGGGTAATTCGACAAGGTCCCAGACTTTAATCCATAGATTTTAACTCATCTATCATGCATCAATCCATTTAGTAGAATTATTACACTGGATCATTACGTATTCCTATATCACATTCGGATTCTTGGAGATATGCCACATAGTCATCAGAAATGGCACTTCTGTAGATGCTTCTTCCACACCCATGTTCAATGACTTTGGCATCATCATTAAGTGGTTGGTCATTCAAATATTGTTAGGTTGTTCAACAATATTTGCCACACTTAATTCTTGAGGAAATGAGGGAAGAAGGTTATACCCTTATTTCATTAATGACCATATTATGAGTGTTAAAACTCCCACTGATCTCACCATTCTCAAATAATCATATATTTCCAGTTTCCACAATTCCCATGCTATCATTAGGACAATAAAACCTATACCCTTTGGATTTTTCTGGTAACCCATAAAATAACCAATAATTGTCTAAAATCCATTTTTTTCTTTCTGCGAAGAGTATACTCTAGTTTCCACTGAACAGCCCTAAACATGAAGGTGCTGCAAACTGGGCTTTCTACCTGCCCAAAGTTCATAATAGAGTCTTTGGTACAACCTTACTAGAAACCCGGTTTAATACATAAATAGTGGTTCTAAGAGCATAGATTCACAACATTATGGGTAAGGTAGAATTATCATGCTTCTAACCATTTCCATGAGAGTTCGGTTTCGTCTCTCAGCAACATCATTCTGCTGAGACGTACTTGGCATAGTATATTAAGCATAAATGTCATGCTTTTCTAAGTATTTGGCAAAAGGTCCGAGTAATTGACTTATTTTAGTGGTACGACCATAAAATTCACCACCTCTATCGGATCGAATAATTTTCACCTTTCTATTTAATTATTTTTCAACCTCAGTCATAAAATGTTCAACTGTGCCTGAGATTTTTCTTGCAATAAATAAATCCATAACGCGAAAAAAATCGTCAATAAAGGTGATAAAATATTTTTATCCACCAAAAGTCGAGACATCAAAGGTCCGCAAATATTTGTATATATAATTTAAGGAGCTCATTGCTTCTTGTGGCATTTTTAGTATTGTGTTTGGTTTGTTCATTTAATACAATCCACACAAACTGTAATGCTTGTAAAGTATAGATTCGAATGAATATTATCCTTTATAAGCCTCTCAATTCTTTCACTAGAAATATGATCCAGTTCCTTTATGCCATAAGAATGATAAATTCGAATGAATATTATCCTTTAGATGCTCCTTCAGTAGCAGTGTGAGCATGAGATGCACTCATTCCATACTTCTTCATCTTATGCTCCTCCTAGACCAATACGTTTCCCAATTCTTTAAGAGTCCACTAATCTTTTATAGTGAATCAATTTGGAATGGTCCAGATTGAGGAGGTAAGGAAATTAGGGTCAATTGGACAAGGAAATTCTCATTCACCTATAATCCTAACTTCAGCTCAGAAGAGATATTATTTATGTCCATCACATGCTCGTACATAGTCCGAGAACCATTATATTGCATGCTCATGAGATCCTTCATAAGTTTTCCTGCAATAGACTTTATATGCAGTTGTGAAGCGATCCTCAACATTCTGCAAGTATTCTTTTGCAATGTCAACCGTAAACTTAGTCCTGTTAGATTTTTCCCTAGCATTATGGGTAATCAGCCAACTACTTTGATCATAAAATAATTGGTTTATCATTCAACAGTGTTAGGTCCAAGTCCATTACTTCAAGAGTGAACTTAAGTTTCTCTTTCCATTCAAAGAAGTTAGTTCCAATAAATTGGGGAATGTTTGAGGTGAACATACTAGTAGCAAAAAATATATGTTTTTACATTATAGGAGCAATTAAGATCTGAATGCTCACATATAAAAGCTTTGAATAGTAACACGAACATTTATTTGAAAACCCATATCATGAGGCAATCATGAAAACTCCTTTGGGTAGTCTTCATACAATAACAAAAATCATGCTTTTAATATCCACATCTTAGTTCAATAATTGAGTAATAATAAATTGGCGTTACCTTTGGGTAATCGACACCAATTTAAATTATTAACTCCATTAGTGTTTATTATGTCACAAAGACTATTTCCTTTGGGAATCTAGACCTTATAACAAACAAACTATTTAGATAATGAATAGCCACAACAAGCATGATGATTAATTGCATACATAAATTTTCATATTAACTTGATTATAAACTCTTCTCATTTTACCTCACTTTGGTGATTGCAAAATAAACATAATATAATCAAGAATGTATAGCGATTAATTGCTTAAGCAGATTTTCACTTAATTTGATTATAAACTATTATTTTACCTCACTTTGGTGATTGTAAAATAAACATAATATAATCAAGAATGTATAGAGATTAATTGCTTAAACAAATTTTAATATGAGTTTGATTATAGACTCTTCTTATTTTGCCCCACTTCGGTGATTGCAAAATAAACATAATATAATCAAAATACATGTTAAAACGAGAATTGAATTATGTAATCATTCATTCCACCGTCTCGGTAGATTCATAATCATAAAACATTTAATTAAAATCTCAATTCATCAAGTTAAAATAAACGATATGCATAATATGTTATATATACAAACACACGTGAATTCACCATATATATTTTTCACATATAATCATACAAAATAAGCAATCTTTAATTGATACACTAATTAAACAGTACAATTCACATACATATGCGAACAAAATTAAATAAACTAAATTACCGATTCCATCATATGTTTTCTCTCGGTTCATGTGGAAACAATTATTTCATTGAGACAGCCAATCAAAATATAGTTATTAGATTAGTCATGCGAATTCATTAAATACGTAATACATGAAAGGAATCAACCTTATTTGAAATCATAATCCATTAAATGTCGAAAGAGATTTAATTACCGAAACCAAATATACAAGAATACATAATTCTCAATTCATCAATAGTTTATTCAAATTGAAAAAACAAAAATTATGGTTTTTCAATAATACGAAAATACATGAGTTCTCAACCTGGCTCTGATACCACATGTTGGACATAATTTTATCATCATATATTCAAGAATACATAATTGAATATAAATAAAGCAAGATCTTCGAACATCATGTATTTCACGTAAAACCATAAACATAATGGATCGAAAACTTACCTTTATGATCCATAGCGGAAGCGATTGGGGAAGACGGAGAACTTCCTCGGACTTTCTTTGGTGTAGTAGCGCAACTCCAACTCCAAGGATTTGTTTCTCTCTCTTTCCCTCGTTTATGTGTTCTCTTAATGTATGTGATTTGATGGGATCCCACACTTGTATTTATAGGCAGAGAGAGGACAAACCCTAATTATAAAATATTAAAGCCCTTTCCATCAAAGTGGCTATTTTATTAGGACGTTTCTTTTTGACCAAGTAATACCAAAATCAAATTAAATAATTGATCATGATAATTTGATTTGATTTTGTTAGTCAATAACATAATTAACGTCAAATTCATGACAATCAAAACCATATATATTCTTGACTAAATTAATGCTAATCAAGACATATAAATATCCCAATTTCCTTAATAGCAATATACTACTAGGAAACATATAATATTAGTCAACAATTAATGACTAACTAGGAAACATCCCATTTAAATCAATATATTCAATTGATAGCTAATTAATTAGGGAAAATTGTGTCTTATACCAAGTTAATGTATTATATTAAAAATCCAATTCTATTTAGGATTCTATCACATGTCACATATGTGAGACATAAAACTTACAATGATCCCATTCTCACCAGATTTTATGTTTATGTAGTACTACTACTACTTTTCTTTGAGTACACGGATAAGAAGAATTATACAGAGGAACAAGCGAAAAAGAAAGAGATCTTTATTACTCCCCCTTGTCCATAATAGGAGTCCTATTTGATTATGGCACGAGTTTTAAGAAATGTAGAGAGAAGTAGGTTGAATAAGTTAGTGAAATATGAGTCTCACTTGTATATAATATTAGTATTAGTATTATAATAAAATGTGAGTGGAGTAAGTTGGTGGAATGTGGGCCTACTTACTATTTATGGTAAAGTGAAATAAGATTCTAGGACGGACCAAAACGGCAAAATATGACTCTTATTCTTGGGCGGATGGAGTATCACCCCGTCTCCTTCTTTCAATATTCAAACTCACAACATGATGGAAGTGGATGGAGTCTGAGATTATGGATCCTGATCTGTCATGCATGTGGCCTTCACCTCATTCCATTTCTTTCGCTCTCAAATGATCAAATCCCAATATCTAAATTTTAATTTATTTTAAAGACTACCAGCTACAGTCGGTCAACTATGGATTGTTCATACATTTACATATATGGCAAAGGACCTTAGATTGACGAAAAGATTATTATTTATAATTTTTTTCATTTCATAGAAATAGAAAATATTTACTCTCTTCATTAACTCACAAAACAACACTACTTAAAATCTCATGCCGAAAACCAAATGTTTCATGGTATTTATTAGGACGGATGGAGTAGATGGCAAGTGCAAGTCATAAACTTATGACATGGTGCACTTGGTAATTTACATTAAAGAGTCCTCTAGGCAAGCAACTGAGACAAGATATGCATTCCGATAAAAATTTATTCTGGTATTTGGTAGTACTGTAGATTATGTCGCAGATTCTATATAAAAGGATTATTAGCACATAATATCACACATTTTGAAAATACGCATTACTAGTTATTTGGTGTTGGGTTGTCAATTTTCCACCGATTGGATTAGGTGATATTTTTGTTGATTTGACCTACTATACTAAACGACAACGTTATTATTTTATTATACTACCTCCGTCCCCCAAATTTTGACACATTTTACCATTTCGGTCCGTCCCTGAAAATTTGACACACTTCACTTTTACCATTTTTGGTAGTGGACCTCATATTCCACTAACGCATTCCTACTCACATTTTATTATAAAACTAATACTTTAAAAGTAGGACCCACATCCAACCAACCTTTTCAACTCACTTTCCATTACATTTCTTAAAATCCGTGCCGGGTCAAAGTGTGTCAAAATTTGGGGACGGAGGTGGTATTATTTTTTTGACTAAATTTTACATTATTTATTTATTGAGTTAGCATCTCCGAAATTCCTATTTCACCAAAGCTGTAACATCCCGGAATTTCGAACCCTAATTTTTGAGCCGAAAAATTTCTTAATTAATGACTTAAGAGACGTGAATTAAATGAGGAACGAAGTTATGACCGAGTTGTGTCTAGGGTTGCGTTGGAAGTTTGAAAAGTCAAACTTGTTGAATATATGACATGGCATATGAATATTTTGAATTAAAGGTGAAATTATGTGGTGATTTGATTGTTTAAGGGTGAGTGAGAATATTAGGAAAATTTCCATAAATACTATAACCACATTATTTGATATTTTCGACCCCTTCACTTTATTGGAGAAGGAATTCTATTTTCCGGATTTAATTTATTTCTTGGGATATTTATCCAAATTATATCCAAAGCCTAATTATTCTCTATTTCTCTATGGGAGAAAATTGAGACCCTATTGATTCTAGGTGATTTTCGAAAATCACCTATTTTTGGGAAGGAGGAATTATTTTATCGTTTAATTGATCCCTTATTGATTTCCTTTCATACCTAAAATTAAATATTCTAGCAAATCTTATCATACCTCAAGGAGATCTTGTCATATCTTATTTTAGTTAATATTCAAAATATATTCCTTATGGGAGAACCACATATTACACGCCTATTTCCCCTATATATATTGGGAGGATTTTTATTTTATTTTGCTCCGTGATATTTTATTCTACTTCGAAAAATATACCAAACAAAATCTTGGCTAAGTAAGTAGCAAAGATTTTCGATTTCATATTCTCCAACCCTAGTTCACGCCATTTTCATTCTTCTTCTCTACTTCACAATATTTATTTTATTTAATTGTGTAGAATCAAATCTTCCCAAATATTATATTTAATTACCTAAAGATTTTATTGAACCCTATAAATAAGAGAAACCCCTAACCCTAGCCATCAAAAAAATCGCCCCCCACCCTAAACTACACGCCTCCCTCCTTTTTCCCTCTCTCTCAATTTCCTCCTACTTTTCTCCAATAATTCTTCATCTTGTGAGAAGAGTTAGAGTTTGAGCCTCAAGATTGTTGAAGAATCAAGTCTCTACTTTGTTTCTACCGTTTGTTTTGACAAGAAAAGGTACCTACATATTTATCTTCTTCTTCTAACCGATTAATCGGTATTCTTGAACCCCCTCATGCATCTACATTGAGTGAAAGTGGGTTAAATGGTATATGGAAAATGCGTGTGTGTGTGTGTGTATGCGTGCGTGTGTGTGTGTGTATGCGTGTGTGTATGTGTGTGTGTGACACGGGAACGACCCTCATGTGTGACATAAGTTGATGATAGATCTAGGATTGTTGAGTGAATAAACATATATGATGAATATGCCTTGTTTTGAATGATAAATGTAAACCGGATCGGTGGGAAAAAGGGGAAGCGTTGAGACATGCATGATTTAGGAGTTGATGTTGAAACTGATTCGTGATATGTGCCTATGTGATTAAAAGGTGAAACCTCGGTTGCGAAGCCGGATAACGAAAGAGAGAAACGTACTTGAAATCTAAGCAGTCGAGGTAGGCTTTATTCTTAAACTCTTTTATGTTGCAAATTTATGAATGTGGAGAGATGAGGGTGGTTTAAACTGTTATGTCATGCCTGTGATTATTTGTGATGATATTGTGCGCCTGATGCCCAGTTTGAGAGTTCGCTCCATTGGGCTATAGGGCTATGGATATGTATAAACGAATTCGGGTCTGAGTAGGGCCGCAAACCCTACCAGGCTAGTGTACACGGTGTTAGAGTTTGTATACTAGAATCACCTTTCGAGTGATTGAATACTGTTAAAACTCTTATTTTATTTTCCAAATGAATAAACAGATTATTTTTGTCATAATGTTGTTATGTTTTACATTTAATGGACGTTTATTGCATATTTAAATGTATAAGTAACTTAACAAAGTCTAAGTCTTTGTTTTAGTAGACTGGTTGTGGGCGTCGTTCACTTTAAGGTAACACGGTCAGTTCTAAACAAAGAAAAAGAATAATTTCACAACCTAGATAGGCATAGATTACCTATCGTGAAAGGTTGCAATGTCTGTCCGATTATTTCTAAGCCTTACTGAAATAAGATGACGTTGGTGTGGTATAGCACTGAATGGATCTAACAGCGAGACAGTCTTTATGCTATCTACTGAAAGACGAGGTCTCGTAAATTATTTCTCAATCAATGTACGTTAGCATTGAGCATACGGTATTGATCATGCACTACTTTGACTTACCAAATGGTGCAGGTTTTTCGCAACCCAATAAGCCTGGTATATTGGGTAGTGGTGATTAATATCTAGCGGTGCTAGGATTGCTATTATGTTGAATCGTGCGCGAGGTGAGTCTCGTTTGATAACATCCTCAGGAGAAGCTTGAAATAAGGTTTTATTATTCGGAACCTAGCTAGTTGGAGTTTAATTACTCTATGAATAATAAATAAGATTTTCTTGCTTAGTCCTCTCTTGGAATAAATAAGATATTAATTAATTAAGTCCATAGCAGACAATAATTGATTAATGGATGTTACTATCTTAAGCGCGGGAAATAAATATAAAGTATTGAAAACCCGAAGTACTTATAATTTCGGATTTGGATGGGGAGTGCAATATTACTTCTGTAGTGGCTGCTCGTAATATTCCAATTTCAAGCTTATATTAAATTGGGTTTAATTTAATTAGTAAAAAACTAATTGGAGGAGCCAATATCCAAAGCCTTCCATAGATCCCTGTCTGGGCCCAATATGTGACTTATTATAAATAGGAGAATAAAGGAGACAGAAAATACACTTCATTTTTCTCTAAAATTTTTGGCCCCCTACTCCTAGTGGTGGTCGAATTTTCTCTCCTCCGAGGGAAAGGATTTCTGTCTTCTCTATTTAAGTCCTAGTGCACTGGTGAGATCAGCCCACCCTGATATCAGTTCACAGTCCGGGAACCAGTCAGAAGATCCATGGTTTTGTACTAAAGATCTTCACGTGGAGAAGGCGCTAGCTATCTTCGATTCTTTGGAGAATCATCAAGGTATAATGGCTGAACCTTAGAAAAGCATGTTTTAGGTTTCAATTAATTTAAAGCATGTTATTATTTGAGTTATGAGCATGATACTTGAGATAATTACGCGAATAGAATTTGTCTAAATAATCCGCTAATAGATCTGAATTATCTGTAATTGATTTATGTGAGCGCTTCCGCTGCCAAACCCCTTTACGCGGTGGGATCGGGAGCCGTCCTTGCTAGTCGGCCGGTCTCGTGGGCGAAAAGTGTGGCCACACTTTCGTCGCACTATGGAAAGGTTGTGATTGATGGATTGTTGAGAAAGTGGGGAGTTGTTTGACTGGCCAGTTTTGTAAGTTTTGTGTCTCACATATGTGACATGTGATAGAAGCCTAAATAGAATTGGATTTTAGTATAATACATTATTTGGTATAAGACACATTTTACCCTAATTAATTGACTATCAATTAATTATTGTCACATATCAATTAATTAAATAATCTTATTATATTTCTCCAAAGAGAATATATGTTCATATATATATGTGCCGATTGATTGCCAATGATTGGAAAAGATTGATTACATAATCTTTTTATGGAATGAATATTCATTTCCTTGGCCATCAAGTAAAGAATCGTGCGTATATATCATTAAGATTTGATTAGAATTGATTGTTATCAATTAGTAATATTAATAGACGGAAGATTATATTCTTGGTCAATAAGAAACGTATTTACTAATTATTTTGGGCCACTTTAATGGAAAGGGCTTTTAAGGTTTCATAATTAGGGTTTGTCCTCTCTCTGCCTATAAATACAAGTGTGGTGATCCCATCAAATCACACACATTCAGAGAACACATAAATGAGGGAAAGAGAGAGAAACAAATCCTTGGAGTTGGAGTTGCGCCACCACGCCAAAGAAAGCCCAAGGAAGTTCGTCTCCTCCTTCCTTAATCGCTTCCGCTATGGATTGCCAAGGTAATTTCGATCCTATTATGTTTATGGTTTTACGTGAAATACATGTTGTTCGAAGATCTTGCTTTATTTATATTCAATTATGTCTTCTTGAATATATGATGGTAAATAATGTCTAACAAGTCTATGAAAATATTTTGTGATACTCGATGATCTTTATTTTGATAATTGTAAAACTCGAGTTCACTGTGGTAAGGGTGGCATAACTAATAAAATATTTTGGCAACGAGTTCACTGAGTATTTCAAAATACTCAGCCATGCATGTGTTTTCCTTATGTGCAGGTTGAAGGGCGACGAGCGGTGGCGGGTGTTGAGCACATTAATTAAATAAGATGGATATTTTGAACTTCGAGTGTAGCTGTGTCTTCATACATAGCTTCACTTTCTCTTGGTCGTTTCCGTTGAATTTTTGAAACACTTTAGTATTATTTGGCTATTTTGAACTTGTTCCCTTTGGTTTAGAAGATTGAGACATGTTGTGGTTTTTGGTTGAATTTATGTCGAACCCTTGACTTTTGATCGTAGTTTATGGTATCAATTCTTCATTGATTTTCTAGGTTAAACCTTTTATTTATTGCTTGATAGTTCGTTTAATACCTTGGTCAAATCTCTTTAAATAAAACCCTAGCCTATGTTTTTATTGCTTTTAAGTCCGTTTTGGTAGCAGTCGCCGTATTTATTATACCCTAGAAATCCGGGTTGTTACAAAAGCTCACTCATTGCCAGGGAGAAAGAAATCACCCTCCTCTTGACAACAATGAACCACTGCTTGAAATCACAATTGTCGAGCTGAATCCTCTCCTTGGGGCGGATTTGACATTTTGACCAGTTTCAACAGCATTTTCATCTCATAAGGAACTCCATGTTGTCAATGTTTGTGGCATCAAAAGTAAAAAATTGCTGTTTATATCTCAATCACCATTGAATAGCCATTTTTTATAAATAGAAATGTTCAAACCACACACAGAGAATTGCTCCAATACAAACTAGTACAATATTTTGCATCAATAAATCACATTCACACACATGCATATAAAACTAGTACAATATTTTGCATCAATAAATCACATTCACATTCCAAATTGATTATGAGCTGAATGAAAAAGTTCTTTGATTCTCTAGAAAAAGAGGCCTAACGCCTCAAGCTTGACACCAACGTTTGATGAATCCGTTCTTCCATTTGAGACGTCAAATAATTCTTCGAATCTCCAACTTGACCTTTCCTAAAAAATGCAGCATTGGGCACGTGCCCCACACCATGGCCAGTCAAATTCACCTCCAAATTCTTAAGCTTCTCCAAACTGCACCTCCACAAAAGCTCCTCCATCTCTCCTTCAACCTTCAACGGCCTCCCCATAAACTCAGCAATCCTCGAAGCCTTCCTCTTGGGGTCCGACTTTATCTCCTCATACTTGACGAACAAGACCTTCTCCGGCCTTTGTCAAGAGATAATCAAGGAAATCATTTACGGTAAATGAGGAAGACAAATCACTGAATATGTGGAAAAGATTGGAGCATTAATATGTAATTGGTATGGCTGAAAATAGGATTATATTCTTCCATATTTACATTGTATTCCTCTCCTATATATTAGGATGTATTGTATATGAAAAATACACACTGAAATCAAAACCTAATTCTCTCATACGCTTGTTTACAATGTCTCTCAATACCAATCTCGCTTCTCTCGATTACCATCTTTAAGATGGTATCAGAGCAGGCAAACCACAAGATGAGGACTCAAATCCGAGTCCCTCATTATTCTTGTTAAAATCTCTACCAATCTCACAACCTGCAAATCTGCACAAACAGAAACAAAGCCATGTCAGACTCCGAAAATTCTGATACAGAAACTCCCAACAACACCCCAAAATCCCAGACAAACTCCATGAATTTCCCAACTGAATTTGCTGCACAATTTGCAGAATTTCTCAAACAAAGCCCCAGGATTCCTGATAAATCAGAATCATCATCGGCCGCTAAATCACCAACAAAATCAGACCAGCCAGAATCATTTGGAGAAGTCACCATCAAGGCGAAACTCAACGGGGAAAATTACCCCTTATGGGTTAACCTCATGAAACGCGCAATTGTGGGAAAAAGATTGTCATCTCACATTAATGGACAAAACCCCCCTCAATTGACGACCCCGGCTACACGAGATGGGAGCAACGGGACAACTGCGTTTTCAATTGGGTAATCAACAACCTCGAAACCGGACTTGTGAATGAGGTATCTCAGTACGCGACAGCCGCTGACTTGTGGGAGGATCTGGCGATCACCTACGGAAGTGGATCTGATCCATTCCAGATATACGACTTGCATCGACAAGCCATGACAGTGAAACAAGAAGCCATGACTCTAGAAGGGCTGTGGACCAAAATGCAAGACCTGTGGATCTCGATTGACACCCGAGATCCAAGCCCGACTGATATAGAGGGCTACCGGAAGAAGGAAGAACGCCATCGCCTGTATTAATTTTTGAGCGCACTAGATGACAAGTACGCAAACATCAAGAGGGAGATTATGGATAAAGATCCATTACCAACTGTCCAAAAGGCATATGGACTAGTGCGAAGGCAGGCAACAAACGAGGGCATCCTCAAGCCCTCAGAACCGCCAACCATAGGAATTGGGCCATGCCTTGCTGCTGTCAACCACAGCCAAACACCACCACCGTCAAACCGCCCACCACCACACGGAAATCAAGCCTGGAACAATCGAAAAGGAGAAGAAGATAAGAGCAAACTCGTGTGCTCACACTGTGGAGGAAAGAAACATACTAAAGAGGGCTGCTTTCTACTCATAGGATTTCCCGAATGGTGGGACGAAATGAAGAAGGCGAGCTGCTTCTAAAGGCCGAAATCAGCCATGGAACCGAAGCGGACAGGCGGCGGTAGCAGTCAGCAGTGGAGACCCGACATGGAATCAGGGTGGAAACTCAGCGACGGCAGTTGGGGGAGGAAATCCAGCGTGGACTCGGGGAGGACAAGTAATGACAGCCGGTGGAGCATGGAAAGGTGGCGAGAATCGAGCTGCCAACACCAATACTCCGGCGGGCAGCACCGGCCCACCGCCGCCGCAGCAGAATCGTGCCGAAGAAGAGAGGGGTGGGGCATTGGCGGCTAGGGTTTTTGGAGGTAATGAGGGGTTAAGTCATTTTAACCCCTCACAATGTGTTATATCATGTTTTTTACCCTCAATTACCTATATCCGAAATAAAACCCCTAGACTCTCATAAATTACACCAGAAGCCCCACCCAGACCATTTATCTCATCAAACCCCCCATGCTGCCCCGAAATTACATATTGAACCCCTAAATTTACCAGAATTCGAAAAAGAAGACCTAGACAATAAAAAACAGTTTTTCGAGCCCAATATATCATGTAGAAATTCGTTTCAGGCCTTGGCATTATCCTCCACTAATTCTGAAACATGAGATAAAGATCATAATTGGATTTTTGATTGTGGAGCTACAGATACTATGTCATTTGATGTCTCGGATTTTTTGGAAATTGTTCACACTCCGAAAAAATACATAAAAACAGCCAGTGGAAATTTAGCTTATGTACAAGGGGCTGGGACTATTAAATTGTCACCGGAATTGAGTCTCTCAAATTGTTTATATGTCCCGTCTCTTTCTCATAAATTAGTCTCTGTTAGTCATGTAACGAGGGAACTTCATTGTAACTTACTAATGTAGCCTGGTTTCTGCATTTTACAGGATACGAAGACGGGGAAGATAGTTGGGCGTGGCACTAAACATCAAGGACTGTACTGGATGGGATGACTAATCAAGGTACTGCAATGCTGACTCAAGGACTGACATAGGACCAGACCTGGCTTTGGCATCGGCGGTTGGGACATCCATCCATAGGATATCTACGGTTACTTTATCCAAACTCAATTTCCCCACATCCTTTGAATTGTGAGACATGTTTTTTGGCCAAAAGCCATCGTCACTCATTTAAACTCAATAATACTCGCATGAAGTCTGTCTTTTCTTTAATTCATACTGACGTTTGGGGTCCTGCTCCGGTTACTAGTGAAAACGGGTTTCGGTATTTTTTATTGTTTATCGATGATTGTTCTAGAATGGCATGGGTATATTTTTTAAAATCTAAATCTGAAGTTTTTGAGAAATTCACCCAATTTTATAGTCTAGTCCAAACACAATACAAACAAAATATCCAAATCCTTCGATCCGACAATGAGGGGGAGTATGTGAACTCCAAAATGGAAAATTTCTTCACCGAAAAAGGTCTCATCCACCAAACCTCTTGTTCCTACACTCCCGAACAGAATGGGGTAGTTGAACGAAAAAATAGGATTGTCCTAGAAATGACTCGAGCCCTCATCATTGACTCACATATCCCGAAATCTTTTTGGCCTGAAGCTGTAGCCACATCTGTCTACCTCATAAATCGACTTCCTACTCACATTTTAAACTTCAAACCGCCACTCGAATTTTTAGCCACTCACTCTGATATTCCTTCATCCCTTACCCTTGAACCCAGAATTTTTGGATGCACAGTCTATGTTCATATCCCGAAACAAAACCGTTCAAAATTCTCACCAAATGCCGTAAAGTGCGTGTTCTTGGGGTACGGAAAAAACCAAAAGGGATATATATGTTATGATCCAAAAGCTAATCACCTCCACACTACCATGAATTGCGACTTTGTGGAGACAGAATATTTTTTCCACCAGCTTGGGAGTCAAGGGGGAGGAAAAAGAAAACATCGACTCCCTAAGTTGGCTCCATACATCATGCTCTCTCCCAATACCATCAGCTTCATCCGTCCCAATGCCAATGCCAGAATCTGGATCAAATGAAAAGGAAAGTGTAACCACCACCGAGCCATCCGTCCCACATGTACAGTTCGAAATGTCTGGTGACGCAACCCAGCAATCATCTTCGTCTTCAAATCCCGAGGTTAGTCACAATGATTCTCAAGTTAATACTAACAGTGAGAGACAGGGAAATAGTGAAGGCGGAGAAGGTGAACATACTGAGGATGATCAAGCTACGGAGCAATATATACTGCCTCACAGGAGCACAAGGGGTAAACCACCAAAAAGATACTCTCCAGATTGGCAGGGACGGAAAACCAGATACTCAATAGCTAACCTTGCTCAAGGACACCTCACAGAGATGGCTCGAGCTTTTGAGGCTGCCCTATACGAGGAAGAAGATATACCTCAGACCGTTGAGGAGGCAAGAAAGCATAAACATTGGAGGGAAGCTATGAAGAAGGAAATGGATGCCCTAATAAAAAATGGGACATGGGAAAAGTGTCTATTACCAGAAGGGAAAAGACCGGTAGGATGTAGGTGGGTGTTCACAATTAAGCGACGAGCAGATGGGTCAATCGAGAGGTATAAAGCTAGGTTGGTTGCAAAAGGGTATACTCAGACCTACGGGATAGACTATGAAGAGACTTTCTCGCCTGTGGCAAAGATGAGTACAATAAGGACATTGCTTTCAGTGGCAGCATGCAAAGAATGGCCATTACATCAATTCGATGTGACCAATGCATTTCTACACGGGGAGTTAAAGAAGAATGAGGAGGTGTACATGGAAGTTCCTCCTGGATATTCCGGAGAATTCGGAGAAGGGCAAGTATGCAGACTAAGGAAAACACTCTATGGACTAAAGCAGTCGCCTAGAGTATGGTTCGGGAGATTCTGTCAGGCCATGACAAAATATGGCTACAAACAGAGCAATGCAGATCATACATTGTTTCTAAAGAGGAAAGGTGAAAAGGTAACATGTTTAATCATTTATGTCGATGACATGATTATCACAGGGAATGATGTTGAGGAAATCGAGAGCCTGAAGAAAAGCTTGTTCCAAGAGTTTGAGATGAAAGAACTTGGAGCTCTAAAATACTTCCTTGGGATTGAGATACTGAGGTCACAAAAGGGCATTTTTTTGAGACAAAAGAAGTATATCCTTGACTTACTGGCAGAAACAGGGCTATTAGAGTGTAAGCCAGCCGAAACACCAATGATGTTAAATCATGGACTAAAGATTGTTGATGGAGCAGATTTGGCAGACCGAGAGAAGTATCAGCGTCTTGTTGGGAAACTTATCTATCTTTCCCATACACGACCAGATATCGCCTATGTTGTGGGGGTGGTGAGTCAGTTCATGCACAAGCCTCAAAAAGATCATATGGAGGCAGCCTTGAGAATTGTGCGATATATAAAAGGGACTACTGGGTATGGTGTAATGCTTGAAAAGGGGGAACATCTAGAAGTTGATGGGTATACTGATGCCGATTGGGCAAGTAATCCAAATGATCTGAAGTCCACGACCGGCTACTTCACCTTCATTGGGGGAAATTTGGTCACATGGAGAAGTAAAAAACAGAAGGTAGTGGCACTTTCAAGCGCTGAGGCGGAATTCAGAGGGGTAAAAAGTGGGATAACTGAAATCATGTGGCTAAGAAGGTTACTCACAGAAATCGGTTTTCCTCCTACAAAGGGAAGTCGACTTTTTTGTGACAACAAGGCTGCAATCAGTATATCTGAGAATCCCGTCCAGCACGATAGGACCAAGCACGTGGAAGTCGATCGCCACTTTATCAAGGAAAAGATTGATGGAGGAATTATTGAACTCCCATTTGTGAGATCCGAGGAGCAGTTGGCCGATATACTGACTAAAGCAGTAAACACAAAAGTCTTCAAGGAAGTTCTGGACAAGTTGAGTATCGGAGATGCCGTTACTTAACTTGAGGGGGAGTGTCAAGAGATAATCAAGGAAATCATTTACGGTAAATGAGGAAGACAAATCACTGAATATGTGGAAAAGATTGGAGCATTAATATGTAATTGGTATGGCTGAAAATAGGATTATATTCTTCCATATTTACATTGTATTCCTCTCCTATATATTAGGATGTATTGTATATGAAAAATACACACTGAAATCAAAACCTAATTCTCTCATACGCTTGTTTACAATGTCTCTCAATACCAATCTCGTTTCTCTCGATTACCATCTTTAAGAGCCTTCTCCTGCTCTCCAGCCAGTACTCGGCCACGTAATCCGAAAAAGGGCCGAAGGGATGCACGCCAGAGCAGAAGCCATCCACAGCCACGTCAAGCGACACCGGCTCTTGACCGCCCATAACCACTATGGCATTGAAGAAGTGCCACATGGATATGAGGGTGGGTTCCTGGCGATGTAGACGATCTTGCAGGTGGAGTTCTTGACGGAGCCCGGGAGGATGGAGTATGGGAGGTGGGTGTGGAGGAGGCGAGGCTCTGAGGCGTCGTATATGTCGAACTTTGTGTTGGTGTTGGACTCGACGCTGGGGACGAGGTTATGAGGGTTGTCTGTTGTTAAGGGATCGCCGTTTTCGCATTTTTTGAGGATGGAATGGGAGAGGGCCATGAGCCACGTGCTGCCGGTCCTGAGCATCGACACCAGAAAGACGTCGTCGTCGCGGGCGTAGAAGTTGGAGCGGAAGGTCGTGGTCGGGTCGACTAATTTGCTGGTCAGCCAGAAACCATGTCGGGTATGCCCCAGTAATTCGCTTTTGGGAGGATATCATTGGATGAGTTCGACATTTTGAATGCTTTCACTGTTACAAATAAAATTAAAGCTTAGCTTGTTTGTTTTTATAGTTCAAGCAGATCAATAGCTTCGTAGTAACATGACACACGGGTTAATATTTTTAATTAGATATTTAGCTTAGGTGGCCACGCATAATATACTACTCCTATTGCATATATTAAATGTGGCAAACCACTAAGTTTTGATCTTCTAAAAGATCTCCGGGTCCTAGAATATGTATTAAAAATTGCATGATTTGACATTCCATCTATCACTCAGTATATGTATTTCGTGATTGGACATTTTCCAACTGGTATCATTTAGAGCATCCACATCTGTCCTCTTTCATAAGAGCACAAAGGTGAGTCCGAACTCTCTTTTACTCCTTGTTCTTAGGCAAGAGCACAACACTCAAATCCATGTTCTTCCACAAGGACAAGTTCAAGGATCCCACCATTCTATTATTCAATTTAAATACTTCAATTACTAAAAACATTTCTACAATATAAAAATACATTAAAAATACCTGAAATACTATTACATATTACTAAAATTTAAAAATTACATAATTAAAATTTTAAATTACATAATTAATAATCCTAAAAATTGAGGTTGAGAGAGTTGTTTGGTGTAGTGCGTTTTTTTGTGTTGAAATGAAGGTATTTATACTTGAAAGTGTGAATTTTGGGATAAAAATAATGAAAAAATAAATTAAAAGTGTGGGAAAAATGGATATATTTTATTGGAAAGTGGGAAAATATTTTTTTTTATTAAATCTGAATTTTTCATATTTTTTTGAATTAAAAAATATATAAATAAAGGATAAACCAACGGTCAATTAAAGCATGACACGTCACTGCTCGTGCTCTTGCCGTTGGCACGACTGTGCTCTTAGCTAAGAGCAGGGCCATGCCGTTGGCAAGAGCACAGCGGTGAGCAGGTACTCGCCGTACCGACGGCAAGAGCACGTGCTCTCGCGGTCGAGCACCAATTAATGTGGATGCTCTTATACTTAAGAATTCGAATTGCATGATTTTACACTTATTATATTAGGTACTAATTAATTCCATAACGTGTGCAGTGTGCTCCATCTCGAATGCATTTTGCTTACTTATTTTTCGTCTATAATCTTTTTAAAAAAGTAATACAACTGATTATCCCTAAAAGCATTCATAGTGGGTTGGAGATCGTCCGGACGATCTCTTGTAGTCGCCCGCTAATAACCACCATTTAAAATCCATTCAGAAAGGCACAAATGGAAGAGTTGCTATTCAATTAAGGTGATTAGGTAACGAGCACCAACATTTGATTAAGAATCAGTAAATTTACTGTTGAACTTTTATTGATATGCTACCATCATTGAAGCCAGTGGTATACTGCAATCGAAGAAATGAAATACTCCCTCGGTCCATCGTTAGGAATCTCGGTTTATCATTTTAGTCTTTCCACCATTAGAAGTCTTTATTCACATTTACAATAAAGGTAGATAAACCTCATTTTCCACTAACTCATTATGTTCACACTTTATTATAAAACTAATATTACATCCGTCCCAATTAAGTTGATTTAAAACTTTTAGACATAAAGATTAAGAAATTGTGTTGAACAATAATATAGAGGAACAAAGTGAAAAAAATTTGTGGCATCAAAAGTACAAAATTACTAATATATCTCAATCATAATTGAATGCCCAATTTTTATAGAAATGTTTAAACCACACAGAAAGAATTTCTCCAATACAGATCCAACAAAGTCATTGTAGTACTACACTTTATGCAATTTCAATTCTCACATAGAACTAATATAATTTTTCTTGTTTAAATTTTACACCATTTTTATCCTATAATTTATACTCTCTCCGTCCCAAAAAAAAATAAGGACATTTGGGACGGTATGTGAATTAATGCATAATTGGTAAAGTAAGAGAGATGAGGAGAAGAGTAGTTAAAATAGTGCTAATGGATAGCGGGATCCATATTATGTTAGTGTTTAATGGTAGGTCATAGTGGTATAAATTGTAAATAAATTAATGTATATATATATGGGTAATGAGCTTGAGAGAACTTTTCATACATGGAAATGAGATCATTTTGTGGGATGGACAAAAAAGGAAAGTGTCATTATTTTTATGGAACGGGAGAAAGTATTTGACATTAGTTTTTGTAGAACGGCTATATTTATTTTATTTAAAATTTATTTTATTATTTTTATCTCAAAATTTCCTTAGACAATGATACCTACATATGACCATAGCATTTAAGTAATTAATATTCCATCTGTCCCATTTTTAAGTAGTAACATATTTTCCTTTTTTAGGAATGTTAACTCTAGATGACACATTTTAAAATAGAAATATCACTCTCTCTATTTTATTTTTTCTTTTACTTTATTATCTCTACTTAACTCACGAAATAACATTGTATAAACTTTTGTGCCAAATAAGAAATATTTCATTTAAAGTGAGACGGAAGGAGTAATAATTTATAATTATTTTAGTAGTATAAAAATAGTAGTATAGTTGTAAGGTAGTCACGATATTCAAAATTTATGGAAGAAAATTGATAATCTATATTGATATTGTGTGTGATATAGACTAATATTTTTTGGAGTTGTTCGATTTGCAACATTATATCTCGGGGTTATATATGTATTGTGTTTGATTCATGAGATTGGATTTTAATCCTAGATGATAATCATGTGATAATTCATCATAGTCATTCCCTGTAATTAAAATAATCTCACGACTCAAATCTGGATAAATTATTGTATTGTAATTAGTCATGATAATTAAATGACACTTATATCTATACATATATAAAAGACGAGTTTTGACATTTTTTAAAAATATTTATAAGTTTTGAGGTTTAAATATGAATATTTATGAGTTTTGGGTGATTGAGTATAAAATAGATGATGATTGACATTGTAATTACAAATTTTCAGTTATTATTCAAAAATTAATTATAAATTATTGCATATATACAATGTGAAGTAACGGCCAATCATCATGGCGGACTAAACAAATCTGCATTGAAACTCATTTAATCATAATAAGAAATGTATTATAACTTTTAATCCATGGCTAATAACAACAAAAATGAATAAGAAAAGTCAAGTTTTGTAACGTCTATTGTCTTAATTTTATAATTATGTTGTTTTAATTCCATGATCTCTCATGGACTAATTTTGTGCTTATAAAAGACATAGAGTTGTGCATGAATTACACACCAACAAAAGCATTCTCCATTCTCTCTCAAGTTCTCAACATTTTATTGTACATTTTAGGAACATTGTATTACTCAATTTTTGGAGCCCAACAAGTTCATCGGCGCCTAGCGGGTTTGAGATTTTATGTACGTTCAGAGGATTTCATCTTTGGGGATAATACGTCAATCCGAGAGCACTAACTGTAATGTAATTTGTCTTACTGAAAGAGAGGTTTTTTCAACTAGACTTATAGTTCAGTTTATTTTATAATTTTCATTGTAATTTCCATTTTATGTATTGTTGTTTTTTTTTTCTTCTGATTGCAATAGTTAGAGTACCGCGTGTATATATGGTTCGAGAATTTTATCCCAATATTTCTTACAATAGTTAGAGTACCGCACGTGTATATTGTGATTTACATTTTTCAGTAGAGAGATATGAATGATTGTTTTAAACATAATTTTCAAAAGTATCAACACTTGATACTCTCTTCTTTGTTGTCCAAATAATTGTCTTTGTCTTGGTTTCATTTTAAATAGTGGAGTATATTCATTGAATTGTTATTGTTATTAATAGTATATTTTTCTATTTTGAACTTATATAGTTATATTATTTTTTACTTTAATTAATTAATTAATAATTTAAAGTCGTATGATGAAAATATATTTCGCCGTGCATCGCACGTTGGTTAAAACTAGTATATAATAATGATAGAGTAATATTGTTGTAGGGACGTGTTATATTGCTAATAAAATAATGATCGGACCCCCTATTGTTGTATGGAGTATGTATAATATGGATATATTGATGAGTAATTAGCAAAGAAGCTGCAAAGCTCAATGGGCCGTCTCGGCTATTTCCAGTGAAACATATTTCGGCCCAAATCTATGAAACATATTTCGGCCCGAATCTACATACCATTCCCCTTCTCCAAGTTAACAAGTTTCTGGCTCTCTCTTCTCTCTTCTCTGAGCAAATTTGATTCCTTGAAGCATAGTTGATCGGTATGGCGACGCCCATGGTGGAGGACAATTTCGAGGACGACCAGCTCTCCTCCATGACTACCGAGGACATTACTCGCGCCTCTCGTCTTCTTGATAACGAAATCCGTATTCTCAAGGTTTTACTTCCCACTTTTCGTTGCCCTCTTTCATTTTGTTGCAATTTCAACTTCGCTGGAGATCTGATCTGGATTTTCGCTTTTCACAGGAAGAGTTACAGAGGACGAATCTGGAGTTGGAGGCGTTCCGCGAGAAGATTAAAGAGAATCAGGAAAAAATCAAGCTCAATAAGCAGCTTCCTTACTTGGTTGGGAACATTGTGGAGGTATAATTATGTGCTGCTGGGTTTCGGGACTGCCCTCTCTAAAATGGATTACTTGATTGGGTTCTTTATGCTTTGCTTAGGGTTTCAGATTACAGCCGACCAAAATGGATTCTACTTATTTCTTTTTTTTCCATACCTGGTTTGTGCACTTTTGTTTGGGGGGGAGTGGGAAGGGGAAACACTGCATTTGATTTCCAAGCTTTATCAATGCTCGTCCTGTTGGGAATGCAAAGTCGGAAGGGTGTCTGTCTCATGATTAGTTGACATCATAATAATGGCTGGCCATTTAAACAATTCAAGGAAGTTTTGTAGTTTTTGCGCTCACATTATTCCATCTTTTGCTAACTAAACACAATGCTTTATTGGATCATCAAAGCTGCTCAGCTCTAGAAAGATATTTTATACTATAGAAACTAATCTAAAGATGAAAGTTTTGTAAATTGTGTTGGACCCAGCCCATGATATTGATCCAAATCAGTAGGACTACCGTTGTGTTGTCTGGTCATTCTATCTTGTGAGCTGTTTTTGAGATGTTTCTGGATGATATTATCTAGGCAGTGTGTTCGCAAAAAACACTTGAAAGGGAAATACTATAAGAATATATGTCATATTAGCCTTTATGAGTTTCAGTAGCTGTTCTCTGGATGCTGAATAATCTTCTAATGCTGTTGTGATCTACACTGGTGGCATTTTATCCAAAAGTCTATGTTAATATTCCTTTAGTTATGATTGTGTGCCACCAAAGGGATACCATTGCCACCTTTTATCTGTTTTCTCAGATATTGGAAATGAACCCAGAGGAAGAAGCTGAAGAAGATGGTGCAAATATTGACCTCGACTCACAAAGGAAGGGCAAATGTGTTGTGCTAAAAACATCTACACGCCAGGTAAATATCATACGTTCATACTAGCTATATTGCCTGTCCTCCATCTCGTCTATTTTATGTTAGGTAGTATGATTTAGGTGTAGGTGGGATTTTCTATATACAGCTTTATATGCTTGTCTAGTGGAGCTGAATCCACTATACAGTTCCATATACTTGGAAAATATAAAGGATATTCAAAGTTGATGGTAATGATCAGAAGGTCCTTTCATTTAATAAATAATTCCTTCTTTTGACTTCAACTACTCCCTTCGTCCCAGCTAAGATGACACATTTCTTAGTCGTCACGAGATTTTAGAAGATGTTGGTTAATGTAGTTAATTGGAGAGAGAAAGATTGTGTGTGAGTATTAAATGGAGAGTGAAAGAGAGTGAAATATTTAATTGATAAGAGAAAAAAGTTGTTGTGTGTATTAATTGGAGAGAGAAAGTTACCAAAAATAGAAATGTGTCATCTTGGTTAGGACAAACTAAAAAGGAAAGTGTGCCATCTTAGTTGGGAAGGGGGGAGTATTATATATGCAGACCTGAACATATCGAAGGAACATTGTTTATTGACACCTAGGAAAGGGCATCTGCATTAGAATCATTAATACATATATGACATACAAATATTTTAAACTTTCTAGGCATAACAACTTTCTTACAATCTGTCAATTGCAGACAATTTTCTTGCCTGTAGTCGGTTTGGTCGATCCTGATACGTTGAAGCCTGGAGATCTTGTTGGAGTAAACAAAGACAGTTATCTCATATTGGATACTTTGCCATCAGAGTATGACTCTCGTGTTAAGGCTATGGAGGTTGATGAGAAACCAACTGAGGACTACAATGATGTTGGTGGCTTGGAAAAACAGGCAAGTTTCTCCCTTTGATCAACTAATAGGCAATAGCTCTGGTTCTTGTCATTTCTTATAATATTTTATGAGGCATGCTTGTTAACACTTCAGATTCAAGAGTTGGTTGAGGCAATTGTGTTGCCAATGACACACAAAGAGAGATTTCAGAAGTTAGGAGTTCGCCCACCGAAAGGAGTCCTTCTTTATGGTCCTCCTGGAACAGGGAAAACTCTGATGGCCCGTGCATGTGCAGCCCAAACAAATGCCACTTTTTTAAAGCTCGCAGGTCCCCAACTCGTTCAGGTATAGTTAGCTCAAGTTCATTTTTTAATTAACATGTGCCCTTGTAGTGCATGATTCAAGTTTTCTTGAGTGATTTTGATTTTAATACAATTTTAGCGCTATTTTTGCTTTAGGTATATTGGATTTTTGGTAAGTCTGTTTATTAACTGTACGTACTCTAATAATATTTTTATATATTTAGATGTTCATTGGAGATGGAGCAAAGCTTGTCCGTGATGCTTTCCAACTCGCTAAAGAAAAATCACCCTGCATCATTTTTATCGATGAGATAGATGCTATTGGTACAAAGCGGTTTGATAGGTAGGTTTTTTGCAGTTTGCATTTCTGTTTTGGGTGCCCGTGTGGCGTGCCTCACAAGTTTGTAAATGATAAATATCTTCTATCTATTGGAGGAAGTATTGAGTCCCTGACTCCCTATATTTCATGGGCTCTGGTGTTGTTTATAAGCGAATAACATAACAGAGGATCTCATCTTATGCAGTGAAGTTAGTGGTGACAGAGAAGTTCAAAGAACCATGTTAGAATTGCTTAACCAACTTGATGGTTTTAGCAGCGATGATCGGATAAAGGTTTGCTTCTGCTTCTTTTAATCTCTCTTTCAGTGTTTTTTTTTTCCTTACATTCTGATATTGTGCCAGACTGCCAGCACACTTTGCATTCTGATTCTATTGTCTCTTATTGCTTCTAATATTTATTTGTGTATTCAGGTAATAGCAGCAACAAATCGAGCTGATATTTTAGACCCTGCTTTGATGCGGTCTGGTCGATTGGATCGTAAAATAGAATTTCCTCACCCTACTGAGGAAGCAAGGGCTCGCATTTTGCAGGTATATATCTTCAAATCAAGAGTATACTATTTTGGCCTCAATTGTGAAGTGCATTCAATCTGTGTTTATATCTAATGTCCTATGTAGCAATGCCTGTTTGGTAATTATTGCATGCTGCTGATAACTTCTGTAATTGCAGATTCACTCCAGGAAAATGAATGTTCATCCTGATGTCAACTTTGAGGAGCTTGCTCGCTCAACAGATGACTTCAACGGGGCTCAACTTAAAGCTGTTTGTGTGGAAGCAGGCATGCTAGCTCTTCGCCGTGATGCCACTGAGGTTGGTGTTTGTGTGTATGTTTCTGTTGTGTATTGAGAAACATGAGACACTCTCTTTGATTGTATACTTGATGCTTTGCTAAATATAATTGGACCAACTTGGTGTATCAGGTGAACCATGAAGATTTTAATGAAGGTATCATCCAAGTTCAAGCGAAAAAGAAAGCCAGCTTGAATTACTATGCGTAGACTACAGGTTCCCTCGGTAGCAGGTGTCCCATATTGCTCATTCAGTGCGAGAGAATGAATACTTTGTTGGTTGAAGCACACCCTCATTCATGAGGTTCGACTAGGATGTTTAACCCTAACCTGCACTGAGCTGTTCAGTTTGAGGCAGTCCATGCAAATTGGGTTCCAGTGTAAACGTTCACGGTCGTTTGGAATCTATGTTAATTTTATCATTTTAAGCTATATGACCACAGCCTGATTATGGACCTGTTTTAAATGTTTGAATGATATGGACTATGTCTGTAATTCGCTATTTCTAATTTGGGATGATTTGTTGCTAAAACCATAATTGAATAACATCAAGAAATTTCTTAATAGTCTCACTTCAAAATTTTCCGGCACGTGTGTATTAATTTTGATGAGGATATGTTTATTATTCCATGAGATTTAAACAATTTCAAATGCTTAAACATGCTGTAAAAGGTTTTGGAGGAAAAAATAACCAAGCAGTAAAGCCGCTTATCCCTAACTAAAAATAAAAATAAAAACAATCGTCATCTTACATAGTTAGTGACTACATTATTACATAGTACATAAAAATCAACATTGCAAGTCAAATTAAATATAGCAAGAAATCATACTCAGAATACAATGGCCTCTGCGGATCGTAATATAGCTTGCTGAATGTTTGAGTTTTGATGTTATTAAAACGTGAATTGTGGAATATATTTTGCTAATTTACTGTTATTGTTGTTATCAAGTTATTAGTTATGCAAACATTAATGGTACTAATCATCTTCTCTAGTTCTCTCCCTCTTCCACTGCCTCCTGCCCAATCCTCCGCCACCTTCTCCCCTCCTCCTTCATTGCAGCCTCTACTTGCCTTTTTTGAGCTCGAGACTGACACTAGATATTTATATGACAAAGTCAAGCCAGTTCAAGATGGCTTTAGAAGATTGAATCTTACACTACTTGAAGTTGTCAAGAAAGAGATCATGAAATTGTATGCAAAATGTGGAATTACGATAGTAGAGACTTCAAGACTAATATCTACCACAAGTGGAGGCGTGGAGCGTCCCCATAACAAAGATGACTTTGTTTTACCTTTTACTACTAATCAAATGCTAGCTAAATTAACTAATCATGATTTCTAGTATTTCCATAACGGTTTGTCTAGTTATAATCTAGTGGTGATTGCCGAGAGAACTAGATGACGACGACATTCACTAGCCCTTTGTGGAGGCCATTTTGGTGGGCAGTGAACCGTCTTCAAAATGCTCAATTCACAACACAATTTGGTTGATCTTATGTTCATAAAGATATTTAGGTTTAAATTCAATCAAATTTTTGCACATATCCCAAAAAATAGTACAAAAAGTAATAATTGTGATAACACTTTTTTTTATTATGCCATTTCTAGAAAAAAGAGAGCATAAATACTATTGTGAGGATAATAGTTTTTTACTTTAATAATTGATGAAGACTTTCCAAGATAAAATAATACTCCCTTCGTCCACAAAAAATAGAGCACAATTACCATTTTTGGCCGTCCACAAAAAATAGAACATATTCATTTAGGGAAAGTTTTCAACAAATAATAATCTTACACATCATTCCACTAACACTACTATTCACTTACTTTTTCTCCTTCTCTCTTACTTTTTTCTCTTACTTTACCAATTCTACATTAAAACTCGTGTCATACACAAATTGCTCTATTTTTTGTGGACGGAGGAGGGAGTATCAAGATACAATCTAGTATTGAGTTGTGAGATTATTTTAGTCATAGAGGATTAGCTGTGACTAATTATTCCATGATTATTCATTTAGGATTGAGTTATGAGGTTGAATCTCATGAACCAACACACTACAAATTTAATCCTGGATACAATTTTGCAAACCAAACACTCCTTAATGTATACTCACCACAGTCTCCTCCCTTGCTGCCGAAATTGCCACCATCTCATCATCTCCCTCCTCACCACCTCCTTTTCACATGTTGTCGTTGTCTAGTCATCACCACTGTCTCCTACTCCCTTCCTCGCCACCATTGTCTCCTCCTCCTCCCATCCTCGTTGGCGCTGCCGTCTCCTCTATCGCCGTACTACCACTTCTAATTAGTTCTTGCGTTTGAAGAGAATCGAGAGATATTTAACAAGATGGAGAAATTTAACCTAATTACTTTAGGTTATTTGAATTTCAGAGTCGGAACCCGGATGGGGACTCACGTGGAGCTTGCCCTTAGAGCACTCCCAATGGTGCCGGCTAAAAGTCGGCGTTTTTCGCCGTCTATCGCCGAGTTATCGCCGACCAATGGGAGAGGTCGGCGATAATTCGGCGATTTTTCCTCCCGTTTTATCGCCAACCGGCGAAAAATTGCCGGATTATCGCCGACCACTGTGGGCGATAATTCGGCGAATAAATATATTTTTTGTTTTTTTTTTTTAAGTTAAATTTTTTTTTCCATTCATGTACTATTTTTTTTATTAATTTTCGTCGTTGTAATGTTTACCCGTGTTTAATACAACGAACTTTATTACTATTATTTGTTTTGTCTTATAAATTAAATTAGCTAACTTTATTATATACAAAAATAAAACAATTAAATTAGTGATGATGTAAAAATGAAATGTTGAGTTAGGGAGAAATAAGGGAGAAACTATTGAGCAGTTGGCTAAAAGTTGGCTAAAAACTGGGGATAAATTATGGTGCTGATGTGGCGCTGATTTGGCAGGAGTTAGGGAGAAATAAGGGAGGTTTTAGGGAAACTGTTGGGAATGCTCTTAGAGGAGTATTAATAAAGTAGTTTTACTATTTTGGGTTGTTCTTTTAGATAATAAGATACGATCGATAAAAGAATATAATGTACAACTTGTCACGATTACACGTGTTTCAAATTGATGACCTAATTTAGTTGTTTGTTAAGTGTGTTGAGAAAAAGGATAAAATCTACAGTGTTGTCCTCGTTAAATTTTTTGAACGATACATTACATACAATTTTACTCAATTAAAAAATTGAGAAAATTGTTAACAATAAAAAATTTTATAGTAGTATTTGATTTTCAAAATTGTACTCCTAGTGGTATAGGAGTATTAAAGCCTCATTTTATTTGTATTTAACTGCCGAATTCTCAATTATATTTTGTTGGGTTGTTGGGGAAGAAGTAGTGCCTCGAGAATCCAATGAACAACAACAATTACTTTTAGGATCCACACTATTCAGCCACACCACAGTGACCCCGAAGCCATCTTCTGCTAATTGCAGGTTGAAATCCGACCACTTATCTTCCTCAAGTATATTAGATCAGCTGGACTGTCATCGAAGGTAGAAGGGCTAGGTTATTGAGCGACTGGGTTGTCTCTTTTTGGCTGATTTATGTGGTGTGGTGAAATTCTTCAGATACATATTGGGGAAGCATTGACAGGAAATAGATTTCTTGGTATAAACTAAAAATAGATATCATTACAATATTTATAAGATTTTATATCTTTAATTATATTTCACATATATATATATATAGAGGAGTGATCAAGGTCTAACTAATTTTAAGTGTATAACTAGAGAATAAATCTCAACCATACAATATGCCAATCCAAAGGCTAAAAATAAAGGCAACAAACCTTTCATATTTAATTAACAAAAAGAATAAGGGCATTATTGGAAACCAAATTTTATGGTGGAATCATTCAATCTCACCCAGAATTGCTCACGCAAAATCAAACTTGGCGACACCCTTCTCCGCTCCGCCACCGCTCGCAGCACCGGCAGACCTCCATGCCCGTGCCTTCGCCTCCTCCTGCTCCTCTTCCGCCTCCTGCGACTTCATATCCCTCTCATCCATCACCGCCAGCCACTAAGAGGTCTCCGACGCCGTCGATCTGGAGCAGCGTCGTAACAACAGTAGAACTCCTCTCTTCCTCGAGAAATTCCATCGCGTCAACAAGACGTAGCAAGACTCATGCTGATTTGTTGCAATCTTCATCGTTTACGCTTACGCTCATTAATCTCCATTGTTAATTGCAAAATCTTCATTGCACTTGTGGATTTCGCAATCTACTATATCTGTATATCATCTCAAAAGATAATTTCTCCATCGTCAATTGTCGATTTCAGGATCTACTAATTCAATATTTCATCACAAGAGTTGAATTCACCATCTCATGAATTGAATTATCAGATGATCGAAGATGGTTCACTTTAAGATAGAAATAGTTCACTGTACTTCACTAAAATATCAAACATCATATTTAATTCAATATAACATTTCACTATAAATATTATATGCATCACTATATGCTCAATATATACTTCACAAAAATGAAAAAATATTAGACTATAAGACATGCAGAATTTACTTCACTATATGCACAACATATATCACTATATACTCATTATACATTATAAAGCATGCATAATATACTTCACTATAAGCACAATATACATACATCACTTTATATGTGTTCATTTTACTGCTTACAAGCCCAACATTATAATTGATATGCTTTATAGTGAAGTAAATATCGATTATAGTGTACTGTTTTCCATATCAGTGAAGTATATTGAGAGTACAGTGACGTATATTGTGCATGTAGTGAAGTATATTTTGCATGCTTAGAGTGAAGTATACTCTAAGCATGTAACACTTTACTCTAAACACATTTTACTTCACTGAAATTATAAAATAGTGCACTATAAGCATGCATCACAAAAACTTCACTCTAACCATGAAATACTTCACTCTATGCACGTTTTACTTCACTGAAATGAAAAAACAGTGCTCTATAAGCATGGATCACAAACACTTTACTCTAAGCACGTGTTTACTTCACTGAGATGAAAAAACAGTGCACTATAAGCATGCATCACAAACACTTCACTCTAATCATGAAATACTTCACTCTAAGCACGTTGTACTTCACTAAAATGAAAAAACAGAGCACTATAAGCATGCATCACAAACACTTCACTCTAACCATGAAATACTTCACTCTAAGTATGTTTTACTTCTCTAAAATGAAAACAGAGCAATATAAGCATGGATCATAAACATAGCAATATATGTGTTTGTTTCACTGCTTACAAGTCTTTAGTTCACTTATTACATGTTTTGGTTCATTTATAGTGAATATATACTTATCGTGAAGTTGAAATATTATACATTGTAGTAACTCTAATGTAGAGTGATGTAAAACTGCTTTATAGTTACAAACACGATCCTTAAAAAAATTTTGGTAAACATTTGAATATGCTCTATAGGAAAGTAAATATGCTTTATAGTGAAGTAAATATTGATTATAGTGAATTGTTTTCCATATCAATGAAGTATATTGAGCGTGCAATGATGTACATTGTGGTATATAATGAAGTATATTATGCATATAGTGAAGTAAATATGTACAACAGTGAAGTAAATAGTGAACAAGATATTAAAAGTAAAATAAGAACTGGCTATTGAATTTAAATGAAGTTTTCTACAATAGTCCATGAATACTTGAAGTTTACAATCATTTTTTTCCACATCTATGTCCATGTTTTTCCCACATTCTTCATAATGCTTTGATGTTGTTGCCAAGTTCTTCAATGACTCATGATTTGTTTCCGACAACATTAATGCGTTGCAATACTTTGCTCTTAGTCTTTGGAGTATTCCCTTGCTTCTTGTAGATAATCCATGTTTCCAATCTTGTTCCCACCTACCATAATAACATTCCATATGTCTCATCAAAAAATTTCCATAATCTTCTACATTTGATTTTGTTTTCCAAGGCATTTTTAGCCTCTTTATGTTCACATCCTTTATTGATTTGCATTGCATGTGATAACCCATTTTTGACAAATAATGACAAAAATACATTTTCTGCAATACATTATCATGAATTTCTGAGGTAGTTCACTGTAAAGAGTACTCTAGTTCAATGTAAACCTAATAACATGCATAAACACTTCACTCTAACCATGAAATACTTCACTTTAAGCACATATTACTTCACTGAGATGAAAAAACGGATCACTAATAATATGCATCACAAACACTTAACTCTAACCATGATATACTTCACTCTAAGCACATTTTACTTCACTAAATTGATAAAAAAGATCACTAATAACATGCATCACAAAAACTTCACTCGATACATAAAATACTTCACTCTAAGCATGTTTTACTTCACATAAATGAAAAAACGGTGCACTATAAGCATGGATCACAAACACTTCACTTTAACCATGGAATACTTCACTTTAAGCACATTTTACTTCACTGAGTTGAAAAAACAAATCACTAATAATATGCATCACAAACACTTCACTCTAACCATGAAATACTTCACTCTAAGCACATTTTACATCACTGAGATGAAAAAACAGATCACTAATAACATGGATCACAACCACTTCACTCTAACCATGAAATACTTCACTTTAAGCACATTTTACTTCACTGAGTTGAAAAAACAGATCACTAATAACATGCATCACAAACACTTCACTCTAAGCATGAAATACTTCACTCTAAGCATGACTCTAACCATGTAATACTTCACTTTAAGCACATTTTACTTCACTCAGATGAAAAAACAGATCACTAATAACATGGATAACAAACACTTCACTCTAACCATGAAACACTTCACTCTAAGCACTTTTTACTTCACTGAGATGAAAAAACATATCACTAATAACATGCATCACAAACACTTCACTCTAACCATGGAATACTTCACTCTAAGCACATTTTACTTCACTGAAATGGAAAAACAGTGCACTATAAGCATGGATCACAAACACTTCATTCTAACACTGGAATACTTCACTGTAAGCATGTTTTACCTCACCGAAATGGAAAAACAAAGCACTACAAGTATAGATGACAAACACTTCACTCTAACACTGGAATACTTCACTCTAAGGATGTTTTACTTCACTGAAATGGAAAAACAAAGCACTACAAGCATAGATGACAAACACTTTACTCTAACACTGGAATACTTCACTGTAAGCATGTTTTACTTCACTGAAATGGAAAAACAAAGCACTACAAGCATAGATGACAGACACTTCATTCTAACACTGGAATACTTCACTCTAAGCATGTTTTACTTCACTAAAATGGAAAAACAAAGCACTACAAGCATAGATGACAGACACTTCACTCTAACACTGTAATACTTCACTCTAACCATGTTTTACTTCACTGAAATGGAAAAACAAAGCACTACAAGTATAGATGACAGACACTTCACTCTAACACTGGAATACTTCACTAAATGAAAAACAGAGCAGGTAGTTGTTACTCATGATCGGAGTCTACGGTTGTTGTTTTTCTTTTCTGTCGATCAAAACCTACACAAAAACATAGAAGTAGTTAACTCTATTAATTAACTGTAAGCAGATGTTCTTATGTTCAATTTGGATTCCATAATAAACTATTGCAGATCTCACTTATTAAAAACTGTCGATGTTTAAATTTGCAGAATTCTCAAAACTAACTTTTATTCTAAAACTAAATCTAAATCAGAATGAGAAATCTAAATCAGAAACTAGTAGAGCAACTTACATTTTGGAAAATCTTTCTGATTTGAATTCATTGTTCGACGATGGATGGAGGCGACGACGATTGCAGCGACGGGAAGACAGCGACGATGGATGGAGACGACTGCGATTGTAGCGACAGGAAGACGGCGACGAAATTTCGAGAATAGGTGAAGAAGGAGAAGACGGGAAGAGGAGTGATGGCGGGATAGATTGAATTCCGTAACGAGAAATTATTTCAATTGTTAACCCTAATTTTATTTGTGAAATGTCCATTATAACCCCGCCTTGTATAGTGAAGTAAATCTGTGATAGAGTGAACTGATTTCTCCTTCAAATTCGAAAATCACATGTGTTAAAACTAGCCCTTGATTTTCTTGATCTTGTGGCTATGATTTGTTCTCTAGTTATGTACTTTATGTGCACTTGCCTTATATCACTACTATATATATATATATATATATATATATATTTGTTGGATGATATTGGAACATGCTTGACCTAACCCAAATTTTCTGTTAGCCGGAATGGATTGACAGCACCAGAGTCATGTAAAAGCACAAAATGAATATCACACAGTTACCAAAACACAGAAATGCAAAGAGCACCCTCAACAACTAACCATTTAGCTCATCTAAATATAACAAATTTTGAAAACAAATACACGTTGATAATATCCGCATATTCAATTGCATCACGCGGCAGCATTAAGGAACTCATATATCTCAAGCATACAAAAAAAGGAGCCCAGCTTGAAGCTCCGAGACATAAACCTTTGGCTCATAGGCTGCATCAATCCTCGCCCTGCACTAGAAACAACGACGCCTGCATGGAAACAAACACACCATGAACTAAAATCAGCAGTTTCAATACAAGTCTTAGATTAAAATCTCTTCAAATGTTAACTTTTTGGATGCCTCGATATGAATAGACAATAACTGAAAATTAGCAAAGGCAAAAAACGAGTTCAAGAATTGAACAGCATTATTATGCATAAAGAATGGTGATAATATCACTAACCTCCACTTGATATGGACTAGGATACAATTTCCTTGGGTGCAAGGTCCTCCATCTATTTGTGGAAAAAATCATCTCCATTTGGCATCGAAGAAGTTGCAGAATCGGCTGAGAATCTCTTTTCTTCCATGAATGATCTTGCCTTGTCAGCCTCATTTTGCTTTAGCAGACTCCCGATGATGACGTTGTATGTTACACGATTAGGTCCACAGCCGCGATCCTCCATCTCTACCAGCAAACGTTTTACCTCTTCCAAAGACCCTTCTTGACAATATGAACCAATGATCATATTATATATATAAGCATCAGGTTGTACACCTTTTGAAGGAAGTTGATTGAAAATATCTCTTGCCATGCCATGTTTTCCATTTTTGCATAATCCATTTATGAGAGCACCATACGTGACTACGTCAGGGGTAAATCCTTTATCTTCAATCAGGCGGAACAATGAAACAGCCTTATCCATCTCTCCATTGCTACACAACACATCCAACAATACAGTATAAGTATGCAAGTCAGGAAAACACACTTCTTGATCTTCCATATCCTCAAAAAGTTTCCAGCCCTCGCCAAATTTATTTGCACTAAATAATCCGTGTATCATGGTATTATATGTATGTTTAGTTCGCACCAAGCCTTTATTGGGAATTTCAAGAAAAAGAAGCCAAGCTTCATCCATGCTTCTCTTTTTGCAATATCCATTCAATAAGCTGTTGTAACTTACAATATTCGTATGTTACACAGCCCATCCAACAATAATGAAACAGCCTCATCAATCTCCCCATTGCTACACAGCCCATCCAACAATATATTATAAGTATGCAAGTCAGGACAACATACATGTTGGGCTTCCATATCCTCGAAAAGTTTCCAGCCCTCAACAAATCTATATTTACTACATAATCCATGAATCATGGTGGTATAAGTATGTGTATCAAGCACCAAACCTTTACTAGGAATTTCAAGAAAAAGAAGCCAAGCTTCATCCACGCATCCCTTCTTGCAATATCCATTTAATAAGCTATTATAGCTAACAATATTAGGCATTAAGCCTATCTATTTCACCTTTCATACAAAATCCATCAATAAGTGTACTATATGTGACCACATCAGGAGAAATGTTTTGTTGCGTCATAATTTCCAATACATTTGTAGCCTCTTCCATCTTCCCTTCCTTACAATATGCATCGATCAATATACTGAAAGTATGCACATCCAAAGATATCGTTGAATTGGCCATTTCATTCAATAAGTCTCCAACATCAGTATGCCTACCATTATCACATAGTCCCTTAATCATGGTATTATATGTGACAACATTAAGTAAAATACCTTTGCTGATCATCTTAGTTAGAAGTTGCAAAGCATCATCCATCTTTCCACCCTTACACAACCCATCAATTAATGTGCTATAAGCCTTGATGTTGGGTCTCCACCCACAACTTTCCAATCTACGAACCCAATCATAAGCCGCAATGACCTGTCCAGTTTTGCATAACCCATCTATCCAGTGCAGAATCATAACCTGATCAGGAACGCAAAGTTTTAAATCCAGAACCTTTTGGAATAATTTCACAGCTTCTGCTTCCTTACCCTCTAAAAACAACCCTTTAATGAGATGGCTGATTGTCACAGCATCTGGTTCGTATCCACCCTTAAAAAAGAAGGCCATTATAGCAAAACCAGAGTTTATATCTTTCAAGTGATAGCAACAGTTAACTGCAATACTCATAGTGTACATATCAACAGGGAAACCCATTTGAAGCATTTCATCAAACACCTTAAGGGCAAATGAATACTGCTCAATCTTTACACAAACGCTCGTAAGTTTGTTGTACATTCGCATAGAAGGCTTCGGCTGCATATTTTCTATTGTTTGAAACAATTTAATAGCATCGTCTAATTCTTTAACAGGAACTGAATCTATTCTGCACCTCTTAGGTTGAAAAGCCTTGGAAGAGAAGACAGAGAATAAAGGAGAGAGAATACCGGCTTTATGAGACCATCGATTGAGAAATCCTCTCCCATTAACGAGATCGATTGAAGATACAGCAGCCCTTCTGCTCATCTCCTTAATCAGCGGGAGAGATTCAAAGTGAGGAAATGAAATGGAAACAATTGGGAAAGAGAAGAAAAGGGAATTTTTAGACCATACGATGTGGTTTTATATGGAAGAACTGAAGAAGTAACATAATTTTTTAAAATTATACTCCCTCCGTCCCGCTTTAGGAGTCCCGGTGGAGTCGGACACATATTTTAAGAAAAAAGTGTTTGACTGTGTAATAAATAAATATTGTAGTAGAGGTTGGGACCCACTTTTAATTGAGTGTCCAATAAATAAATGTTATAGTGGATGTTGCGACCCACTTTTAACACTTTTTTATTAGTTGTAGTGGATGTTGGGACCCACTTTTAACACTTTGTAGGCATTTTTTATTAATTTATCTCAATCAGGACTCCTAAAGCGGGACACTCAAAATTGATCAACCGGGACTCCTAAAGTGGAACGGAGGGAGTACTATATACTCATTTGGATTATTACTCACTCCGTCCTCAAAGAATATACACTTTGAGTTCGGCATGAATTTTAATGTTAAATTGGTAAAATAAGAGAGATGTCAAGAGAAAAAGTAATTAAAATATTAGTAGTGAAAAATGGGCCTCACCTCATTAACAAGAAAAGACTTTCCAAAATTAGAAAGTGCATATTTTTGTAGCACGAACTAAAAAGGAAATAGTGCATATTCCTTGTGGGACGGAGGAGTATTAACTAGTATCAACCCCATGCGTTGCACGACATATTGAATTTTCTCATATAAAATTGAAAATTTCAATTAGATAAATTATGATAAAAAATAAAATTATATAGAGTTTTTAAATCACTAATACAATACTACTTCCTCCGTTTTTTAAAAATAGAAATATTTGAAACAACACGGGTTTTAATGTGCAATTTGGTAAAATAAGAAAGAGTGAGAGAAAAATTGGTTAAGTAAGAGAGAATGAGAGAAAAAAGAAATGGAATTAATATTAGTGGATTATAGGATCCACTTTATTAGTGGTATAAGTGGTAAATAAATTGATGTATATGAGTGTAAAGATTTCTTAAAATAGAAAGTTAGAAAGTTGATATTTTTAGGGAACGGACTAAAGGAGGTGGTGGTTGTGGTGGTGGTGGTGGTGGCGGCGGCGGCGGCGGCCCATAGCGTCGCCGCTTCCTCTGCATCTCTGGCATCTCTCTCGTCGCCTCATCCGCCAATGGTCGCCGGAGCCGTCGCCGGATTCCATTTGTGCATATTCTAGTCCGTCTATTTAAAAGTGTTTTAAATCTTCTTCAAGAAGTTTGCATTTGGTTGGACCATTTGAGAAGCCAATAGGAGCTGCAATTTTTTTTATCCAATGACTGCCATTTCACAAAATGACCAAAAGGGTGAACAAAAATAGCTTCACATTTATAAAATTGTCTTTTCACCAAACTGTGACTTTAGATTAGTAAGATATGTGAGTGAGATGAGTTAGTGGAATGTGAGGTCTCTTTACCATTTATGGTAATTATGAACCGGGACTCCTATTCGTGGACGGAGCAAAATAGAAAAACGAGACTCCTATTCGTGGACGGAAGGAGTATCTTGTAGATTCTTTTTTTTAATAATGTTGAAATTTTAATTTAATACTTGTGTTGGAATTAATTACATTTGTCATCAATCCATTTAATTACTAATCATATACTCCCTCCGTCCCAGATAATTTGACCTAGTATTCCATTTTGGTCTGTCCCAGATAATTTGAACCATTTCACTTTTACCATTTTTGGTAGTGGACCAAGTATTCCACTAACTCATTTCTACTCACATTTTATTACTCCCTCATTCCCTGAAATTTTGTCACCTATTTCATTTTTCGTCCGCCCTAGAAATTTGTCACCTTTCACTTTTACCATTTTTGGTAATTGACCCCACATTCCACTATCTAACTCATTCTCACTCACATTTTATTTTAAAACTAATATATAAAAGTAGAACTCACGCGCCACTAGCTTTTTCAACTCACTTTCTATTACATTTGTTAAAACTCATGTCGGGGTCAAATTGTGACGAATTTTGGGGAACGGAGGGAGTATAAAACTAATACTTTAAAAGTAGGACCTACATCCCACCAACTTTTTCAACTCACTTTCCATTACATTTCTTAAAATCCGTGTCTGGTCAAACTGTCCCAAAATATCTCGGACGGAGGGAGTAACATTCAATAATTTCAGTAATAGAAAATTGAAAAAAAATATTAAATCAGAATGCAACCAAAAATGAAAATTTCAACAAAAAATAGAATCCAAAATAATTTATGCTCGTGTCTCTATACCATCACCCATCACCCCCGTATATCTCTAATAGCTTTCATCTTCTCTATTCATCGTCTCCAACACTTTCATCGTCCTACGATTAACATTTACTACTAGATCACTAAATTACACATGGCAAGTTTATTACTAGCTCTAAAATTCTCATAGTCGTAAATTAGTTGTAGTCAGCAATTACCGAAAGACTTAACAATTAGATCACACCCACCCCTGCGGATGGCAGTATTAAATTTATGATGATTTTTTACGGTCATTTACCATTAAAATTAATCAGATGTATTTTGGGAAAGTTGGACAGATTTTTTGAAAGAGGAATCCAAGTAAAAACAGACACTTAATTTATAGATACTGCTACTCTGAAAATTTCCTCCTGAAAGCTTTAATTTTGTGAAAATGGCGGATTCTGAAACCCTAGTTACTGCTCCATCTACTAGCCTAGAAGAAGACAGCAACGCTAACGATGTTTTGATGCCCGACGCTAAGAACGCTACTGAAGGCTCCGACTCTGACTCCGACTCAGAATCCGAATCGGACTCCGACTCTGAAGATGAATCCCAGGCGAAGGCTCAAATTGAAGCACTGGAAACACAGCTCTACAATAATCCATCGGATTACGATACTCATGTCCAAGTAAGCATCCTTTCCTGCCGATAACTAAAATGAACATACACACTTTCACTCATTTTGTGTGCTTAGATTTTTGTGAATATGTGTACTAGCTTTTCTGTCTGTAAGCTAGAGTTATGCCACGGGGTTTATTGCAATAGATTGGCGCTTATCCATCATTTTGATGGACCGAGTTTTTTTTAGTCTTCAAATTTGGTCACTCAATCCGGTATGAAGGATAAAAATGCTGATTCTCAGTTTATCTGTGTGAATCTTGAAGTATATCAAAGCTCTGCGGAAGCAGGGGGAGTTAGAGAAGCTGAATCAAGCAAGGGAAGCAATGAGTTCGTTATTCCCACTGACTCCTGATATGTGGCGCGAATGGGCCAAGGATCAAACTACTATTAGCTCCTCGTGAGTTTTTTATCTACTTTTTTTGTTTGTCGTTGCTTGTTTTGGATCATTGTCTCAATATTCCAAATTATCTGATCACTCTGGTCACTCTAAACTCCAAAATTTTAACTGGTCTCCCATATAATTTATAAGGTATAGCTATCGAAAGAAAGTCAATAGTGTTTTGGCATACTGAATTAGGAATCAACAAGGTGATATGTTTTAGTTCTGAACATTGCCTAATGCGATCTGTTTGTGTTGGCACTCAATGCTTCTCTTACATATATTCTTTCTGATAGTTGGTATGATATAGTTTCTGCGACCTCATGATTTTTTTGGTGTTAGAAATATTTGCATACCAAGGTAATTAATACATGGTGTAGGGACAAAGCAAGTATGGCTTATCATTTCACAAAAGTGGACGTGTTTGTAAAGTATACATATATTCTTTCTGATAGTTGGTATGATATAGTTTCTGTGACCTCATGATTTTTTTGGTGTTAGAAATATTTGCATACCGAGGTAAAAAATACATGGTGTAGGGATAAAGCAAGTATGGCTTATCATTTCACAAAAGTGGATGTGTTTGTAAAGTATAGAATATGAGCAAAAAATTTCAGTTTAAAATAATAAACAATTGGAATTATGTATGTCACGCAAAGCAGTGCACGCCCAAGTGTCACACGAGTTTTAATAGAAGTGAGGTAGTGTGTTTTGCGAGTGGAGAAAGAGCCCCACTTTGCTGCATTTTACGTACTCCCTCCATCCTTAAAAAACCACTATTTCCATTTTGGTCTGTCCCTTAAATTTATGCACTTAAAATGTGGTCAGATTCATGTTTCATGTTTTATGTTGTGACTATTGTTGGACATACTGTCACATTATTATGTGATAAAATAATCCCTTTGCAGGCTAGAAGCACTCCCTCAGATCGAAAAGCTGTATGAACGAGGAGTGTCTGATTATATGGTATGCTCTTGTATTATACCTGAAAACCTAACTATAGATTACAGTTTACTAATCTCCATGACAATCAGATTAAATTCTGTTCACAAGTGAAAACTATATCCACTTTTTTACGTACTTCCTTTAGTTATTGGTGACCACAAGCTTCAAAGTGTGACTTTTACTAATATTAATCAAGCTGAATAACATAAAATATTATTCTCCCTCCGTCCACAAAAAATAGACAAGTTTTACCATTTTGGGCCGTCCACCAAAATTAGACTAAGTCTAAAAATGGAAAGTTTTAAACCAATACTAACCATATAGTACATCATTCTAAATGTGGACCCCACAATCCACTAACACTACTTTCCCCCCATTTTCTCTCCTCTCTTACTTTACCAATTATGTATTAAAACCCGTGCCATTTACAACTTTGTCTATTTTTTGTGGTCGGAGGGAGTAATAGCAAAGGTGATCTTATGGAAATTGAACTGTTTCACTTAAAAGATGCTCTCTATATATTTGTACATGTGTATAGTCATGTGCATTTCTTTAAAAGCATTTTGCAGTTTGCCATCTAGTATCTAGTAATAAAGAGTTGACTGATGCTTCTTTGTGCAGTCTGTTGACCTTTGGTGTGACTACTTAAATTTTGTACAAGAACATGATCCTTCTGTCAAAGAATGTTCTGCTGTGGGCATCTCGAAAGCAAGAAATCTGTTTGAGCGTGCACTTACTGCTGCTGGCTTGCATGTTGATGGAGGTCACCACATATGGGAACTGTACAGAGAATTTGAACAAGCGATTATTTTTATTATTGATGAAACTGACTCTGCGGTTAGAGACTGTTATTCATTTCCTACATCAGTTTAATGAGTTTTCTGTAAACAATGTTCTCCCTGTGGTACTTATAACTGTGGTATGTGTCATTGGAATATAATTGGTCACTTTGTGGCATTAGAATTGCTTGTTCTTATGTCATCCTTGCCTACTCAGAGTCTACTAATAGATATTGGGACAAGGAGGTCAATACAATTATAGTTATTTCATCTTCTATGTAGGGGCAAGCTTCTCTTGATATAGCTGCTGATGTAGTATAATATTTTGAATGGCTGTTCCTTAAAATCATATGTTTGGTAATCAAAAGATTTCCCATTTTATTGTCAGAAGATACTTTACTAATTTCAGTCTAAGGCCTTTGATCAGATCTTAGAAATCTGTGATTGTGCTTATTTTTACCAGCTTTTTCAGCCAGTTTTTGTTTCTAATCAGAAATATTATGTTCTTTCTTGTTAACTGGTATGTCACTTTGACTTTGTATAAGTTTCCGTAGTTAATAGTGGCTGCTTATTTTGCAGGCAAAAGAAAAGCAGATCCAGCGCGTGCGAAATTTATTTCATCGTCAGTTATCTATTCCCCATACCGACCTAAAATCAACACTTGCTGCGTACCAGGCCTGGGAAGCTGATCAGGGGCGTCTCACTAATGCTAACAATAAAGACTTAGATGACCTTCCATCTCATGTTGTCTCTGTATATCAAAAGGCATTGGAGATGCTGAATGACCGAGCTCATCTAGAAGAAAATATTTCCAAGAGCAATACAGATTCTGAAAAACTTCAAGATTTCATGGTACGTGCACACTAGAACCCTCTTCTCTCTACCAGAAGGAAATAATCTATTTTTTAAAAAAAGAACACTCATCAACCACTTTAAAGGACTGAAGTTCTGCTTGTACAAAAGATGAGAGATTTATATTTTGGTCACGTTGTAGGTTGATGCAAATTGAGATTCACTTACAGATACAGAAATTTTGTGCTGGTGCCGAAAAGTTGTCTAAGGTGCAAATTAAAAACCATTGAGTGCTAGTACTTGTTATAGGACATTGCCTTATTGGGTGGGTGTATGTTATTTTTTAATTGATCTGCAGCACTTCTCCTCTTTCTTGGAATAATATTCGTATCACAAAATGGAACATAAATAAGGGAATAAATCGTGTTGTCTTGAGAGTCTTAGACTTTTAGCTGTGTGGCCATCACTATAAGATGTCCTTTTATCTCTAGTAGTGGCCCTTCATAGTCCTTTTCTTTTTGGAGATTGACTTTGTTACTAGGAGTTGCTGTTGTTTTAGCATGATTTGAAAGTTATACATTATAAGATGAAGGGATCTAGGTGTAAGGATCATAAGCTCTTCAAATATTATTTTAATTTTTGTAAAGAAAAGAAAAAAGAAACGGCTTATTTGCCTTATTAAGTTCAAACTTCAAACAGACCTCGTTGAGGCAGTAGCTTAATGCTCTTGGTGATTTTAGTTGTCCATCAGCACTTCATATCTTTATGAAATATTTGTAGAATCTAGATGGTAACTATACAGCTGTTTTAATTTCATTCCCAGTTCCAATACCCAGTGCCCAGATAATGATGATAATGGATTTTTGATTGAGGGTATAGGGCTGAAAGAAGTTTTTGCAAGTGTGTATATTGAGTAAGAATAAATCGAAGCACATGTGTGTATATTGAGCAAGTGTGTATATTATGTAAGAATAAATCGAAGCACACGTTATGAGTGTTAAGCCAGCCATAGAACTCTGGAAAAAAAGTGTCTTAATGTAAAACCAAATTAGGTCTTCAGGTTTATATATACAGGACTTCTGCTTTAGTTGTTCACCTTTGGACTCTTCCCAGTAATGTATTTTCCAGAACAAATAAGGTTGCATTTTACTGGAGGTTTTGATTTGAGGAGATGAATCAGGGAAAGAGCTGAGTTGGTCTGTTTTAAGTTGGCATCAAATGCCCCAAATAATGGTACACAATTAGAGTAGGTTTCATGTAGAGTACACTTATTTAAATGGTTCCATTCAATGAAGTTGTTGATGTGAATATCTTACCATATTACAAATCCTCCTAACTGACTCGCTAAAGTTTTATTTTCTCATCTATCATGTTGAACACTGAAAGTGTTCTAGTTCTGATAATAAAATGACCAATTCTTATCACTGTTAAAAGACAGATGTGTATTGTCTAATATTTGTAGACAAGTTTCAAATTGCTAATGATTTTCATACTTCTGCAGACTTACTTGAAATTTGAGCACTCATCTGGTGATCCAGCACGTATACAGATCTTGTATGAACGAGCTATAGCCGTGTTTCCTGTATCTGCTGATCTATGGCTTGACTATACACAGTATCTGGATAAAACATTTAAGGTTTTGTACTTCATTTTATGTAGTTGTGTTTTCTCACATTTATAATTTCTGAGATTGCAATCAAAATGACATTTGAACTGATGCATTGCAGACTGCCAGAATTGTGAGGGACAGCTATTATAGGGCCACAAGGAACTGTCCTTGGGTGGGTGAATTGTGGGTTCGATACTTGCTTGCCCTGGAACGTTGTCATGCTTCTGAGGAAGAGTTATCAACAGTATGTATCTATTCTAGTCCTTCGATGAGTCTGACACCTAATAGATGATTTTTTATATCTTTTGTGCCTTTTATTTCTTGTTCAATGTTGTAGGTGCATTTTTAATGCACTACTTAAGTTGACATATAAGAAATCCTCCTTCTGATTTCTTTTTTTAGGGGGGTGGGAGCGAAGTTATTTCTTAGAGAATACTCAATTCCATAAGGTCCATACTGTGTTGTTGTTTCACAAGATTGGAAATCAACCATTCAACTCTGCTATCTTAGACTAGTTTCTTTATGCTGCAAAAGAAAAGTAGAAATCCAAGAAAACTGCATCAATAACTTAGGCATCATGTGTCAGAGACTCAGAGGTATCAATCTGATATAGTACACACATTTTTGAGTTATCTAATAACTCTAAATCTATGGATTTCTGATATGACACTGCAAACTTGTTGCATGTGCCGTTTCAAGTTCTGGAGTCAACATGCAAAGAGAGTAGATGCATGTTTAAGGTTTAATCTAATTCTGCCTGGTCCTGTTATTTGAAGAATTTTATTTCTCTTTCAGTATTTAATTATGTAAACTACTTTTTGTTACAGTGTGGTGCGTAATCTCTTGATCTTCTTCTCTTGCTATTCCTGTGCTCCCCTCCCTTCCTTTTTTATTGTGTGCAACTTCTTATTTCTCATTATTTCAGGTATTTGAACGATCACTGCTGTGCACTTTTTCAGGATTTGATGAGGTACAAAATTTTAACATATGATTGATTGTTCAGAAAAATATGCATTTCAAGTATTGGGAGAGTTACTGAACATGCTTACTGTCTGTGGCTCTTCTGAATAATTTGTTCTTAACCGGAAGTGGAGGACATTGACCTGTGTTTTCTTTTGTACTGCACATGTAGTTCTAAACATGTAGGGTCTCATGGATTTAGACTTATATACCTGGAGCATTGATGTCAACTCATTGCTGTTTTCTTGTACTCCATATTTCTGACTTTGCCTGCACTTTCTGTCAGTACCTAAATGTATTCCTCACAAGAGCCGATGGGTTAAGGCGGAGAATGTCTTCATCTACAGCTGTGAAGGATGAAGTGGACTATGCAATTTTAAGGGATATATTTCAGGTTTTATATTGTGGACTTATTTTAAGTGTTTTTACTGACTATTGCCTTGGGTTCCTAGACCTCTGATTTTTACAAGTCTGTTTATAGTAATTTTGTATTGATGATTAATTTGTAGACATGTTGACGCTCTTAGTTTTTTCCCCTTTATTGGTGTAACTAGTCAATATATCTGAAGTAGAATGTGACAGCCGCACACTTGTTTTGTTCTGTTGTTACTTTTGACAAATACTTCCTCCGTCCCACCATAAGCGATTCACATTCCTTTTTGGGATGTCCACCTAAAATGAGTCATTTCCGTTTTCAGCAAAAAATAACACCTTTCCTCTCTCTTACTTTATCCTCTCTTCACTTCTCTACTTTATTCTCTCTTTACTATTTTACTTTATTCTCTTTCCACTTAACTCTTGAAATACTATCATTTTCTTAAACCCCGTCTCCAAAAGAAACGCCCCGTTTATGGCGGGGCGGAGGGAGTACTATTATGTTGGTGTTCATATTGTTAGAACTATTGAATCTTAACTTATCACACACAAGCATGGCAACAGCTAGATGCATATGCCTTTCTTTATGATGTGGAAAAATATGAGCCCAGAGGACTTTGAACCATACCTTATCACATCTGAAATCTCTAGATTGAAAAGGTTCACAGGTTTAAAATAGAAGCTTTATTCATATTTTATTTACTGCTTCTTGTGCATTAGTCAGGCTGGTTGCTAATTGGTAGTTTTGCAACAATAAGCTACCTTACTTCCTGATCTTGTCTTCTATGTCCTTTATCACAATTGTTGATTGACATTGTTTAATTACTTCCTGATCTTGTCTTCTATGAGAAATCAAATTATATGGCAATGCTATGCATTATGCAATAGTTATTGTATAGTTCTATGGTTATTTATTATTTTTGAAGCCCTCGGCTTAAAACACGAGTTGCACAGTATCATGCTCCTCATTAAATGTTTATAGATGCCTTGTATCCATGATGGCTGAATAGCCACCAACTACTCTCATTTCATGTTTCGCTTTGTTGATTTTGATGTGTGTATCTATGTGCTGAAGCAGTATGAAAGTCTAAAAAAGATGTACTGCTTAATGGTATCAGTCTATTTTATGTCAACTGACTATATTGGCAAAATGTGTGCCTTTTACTTTTGAAATCTATTAACCCCTGTTTACATAAGTTTTTTTTGTTTTTTGGATCTTAGCGTGCATCAGATTACCTATCCCCACATCTCAAAAACACAGAAAGCTTACTTCGCTTGCACAGTTATTGGGCTCGACTGGAGTTGAAGTATGGAAAAGATTTGACTGCGGCTCGTGGCGTCTGGGAGAGCTTGCTTAAAATATGGTGTTCCCTATATTCTTGCCCTTTTTTGGTTGATTCTTTAAAACTTTATTGTTATAAACAGAGTTATTAAACTATATTTTTCTGTTCTATTATTTTCTAGTGGGTCTATGATGGAAGCTTGGCAAGCTTATATAGCATGGGAGACTGAGACGGGCAATATAAATGAAGGCAGATCCCTTTACAAGAGATGCTACAGTAAGAGATTCCCTGGAACAGGCTCAGAGGTAGGACTTTGGGCTGACTATTGCTGTAGTTGGTTAGAAGGGCTAACCCTTTCCTTTGATTTCTCTTGGTGGGTAACGGGAGCTGGTTGATGAAAATTTTTCTCTTTAAGTGTCTTCTACCTCTTTTTGGAGTCACCACGTTATCTTGTATCCCACTTTAAGAAAAAGAAAAATGATTTTTCTCAGGGGATGTATCTGCTTCATAACATCTTCAAAGTTCAAACTTGTCTCTGAAATTCTTAAAGACAGTATTCACTTTTCAAAGGTTTTAGCCATAGTCAGCTTACTGCCTTTTGTTATTATATGCTGCAGATGATTAATTTGTTTGAAGAATAGGAAACAGGCTTGTTTATTTTTAAAGCTTTTTAGACTAGAATTGTATTGTATGTACTTTGTGCAGAAATCTGATCTGAATAGTGCTTCTTTAGTGATAATTGATATAGCCAATTATTAAATTAGTGAATTGCTTAATAGGTATGAACCAGACAACATTATTTGGATGCTTGAGTGATAAGATGCATGTAAAACATTTCCCCACTTATTGCACCATTGTTGTTGTGGAACTCAACAAGCCCATGCATTCAAGTCCTTTTTGTCCTTTTAAATAATGGTGATGTCCCTTGTTCGACTATTCCTCATAAAAGTCAACCCTCACATGACTTAATTGTAACTAATGCCTTCTTGGACTTGACTGATCTCACTTTGTATTGGTTCAGAGTCTTCTTGATGTTTTTCAATTGAGATACATGTGATACCTTTGGATTAGATGATACATTCATTTCCTAAAAAACAGAATCATTCAGGATATTTGCCATTCATGGCTGCGCTTTGAGAGAGAATATGGATCACTGGAAGAGTTTGATATTGCTGTTCAAAAGGTACTTCTCTGTTTAAATTTTGTTTTCCAATATGCCTTACCTGATGTTCACTACTTAAGACTACATTCTTTGGCATTACTTGCAATATATAGCCCCTTTACTTCTTAAAGTTTTTCTTTTCACTTGTTATAATAATGCCACCTTTCTGACTTGCTCTGCATTATTGCCAATATATATGCAAATAGTCGTGATGAATAATAGGCAGGTCATTTTTTTTAACTGCATATTTTCTGCATCATTTTATTAGTCAAAGAGGCACATTACATTCCTCAACACTTAACTTGGGATATGTTCATAGAAGTTATGTGGTGCCAGGCTGTGCCCCTAATTGTCTATGTGGAATTGTGGATCAGTATGTTTGTTAGTAGCATTACGCTGAACTGTCAGTAAGCATAATTAATGGGTCAATATTTTCATTATTTATTACCATATCATCTGTTTGCCAACTAGAATAAGAAGCCTGTATGTGACACATGCATAGAACTTTAGAGTTGCTGGAGAAAGTGAAAGTAAGAAGTCTCTTGTATTGATGCCCATTTGATATGTCCTGGATTACACATTATTAACCTTAGTGTACCTTTTGTTTTAGTTAGACATGATTTATGAACAATACTTGCTGAAAATAATTTGGGATACCTGCAATTTAGATGATCAGGCTCTTCATATGAGATGCTTTGAATTTAAGATATTTTATTATTTTACAGTATCCCTTTTGATTATTCCTTCGTGTGTTGCATCCAATGTTAACATTGTTGCAGGTGTCTCCTCGTCTTCAAGAGTTGCAGCTGTTTAGGTTGCAACAGGAGAGCAAAAATGTCATTCCTGCTGCAAATGAGAGAGAAAATCCATCCAAGAAAAGTGCCCGGGAAAAGAGGAAGCTAACTTCACATTCAGTAGAAGAACAGCCACCAGCTAAGCATCACAAAAGTGCGGCTCACGACTCCAACAAAAAAATTCAGAATGATAAAGGTCAGCCAAGGCAATCAGCTGAACCAAGTGAAGCTGCTGAGTTAAAAAACAAAAATGCAGAACGTGCTAAAAACCAGGAAATGCAGGATAAGTCTAAAAAATCTATCCAATTTAATGATCAATGCACTGCCTTCGTTTCCAATCTGAATCTCCAGGCATGTCATCCCGTGCTAAGACTTTCTTTTGTAACCAATCATCATTAATTAATGGATAATGATATTCATTACAATACGTGTAGGCAACTGCTGATGATCTGCATAATTTCTTTGCTGATGCTGGTGGAGTTGTTGCAGTTCGATTACTAAAGGACAAATTTACCAGAAAATCAAGAGTAAGTGCTGAGCATTTTATTCCCATCGGGGCAGTAATTAATATGTACAATTCACTTATAGTGGGTTTTAATGTTCGTCTTCCTAGGTTTGCAACTTTTTGTTAATGTTTTATTGGCTACATTCTTGCTTAAAAAACCAAAATTTTCTCTTTTACCAGCTCTGACAAGAATAAAAGTCTTGGAGATGCCATTTTCCTTAGAAAGTAAAAAGGAAATTGATTAGATTAATGTTGATGTTGCTCAGTGGTACAATATAGTGGCTGAGACCCTAAAATCTCTGTTCATTTAGAGTTTGGTCTTGGGATTTGCATTCTATAATTCTGTTGGATTTACACCTGTTTCTTCATGAAGGGGTTGGCATATGTGGATTTCTCAGACGATGCACACCTTGCAGCGGCTTTACAAAAGAATAAACAAATCTTTATGGGCAAGAAGTTAAGCATTTTGAAATCAGATCCTAAGCAAGGCAGGAAGAAAGAAGTTGCTGGGCGTAGTGGCAGAGCAGAACATGGTAAGTTAATACATCAGCATGTCTATCATCAAATTTTGATCCTACCTTGTGTTTGTCAGTTGTTATTTGAGACAAATCTAAAATGTCAATTGCTGTTTGAAGTAGAGGATATTCCGTCAGACGCTAGGTAGTTACTAGATGCTGTCATTTTATAAAATGTTCTCGTCCAAAAACAAAAAAACAAGTCCAAGGGGAGGAACATATCAACGCCAGGCAGTTGATTTGCTAGACTGATCCCTCATCCGATCTGCTTTGGCATGGATAGCTTGCCTATGAAATTTCCTGCTTTACTAAATTCACTGCACAATATATGTGATTCATATTGCTGTAACGTTGCAGGCCGATCTGACACACGAGAGACTCCCAAGGGGAAAATGGACATTCAGCCACAATCTCCCACTTCTGGGCAGGGTGATGTTCAGTTGAAGGGGAGGAACACATTTGCAGTACCAAGAAATGTTAAACCGCTCGGTTGGAGCAGTCGAAGCACACCACCATCTGATGCAGCTAATGAACAGGAGGCCGATAACCCCAAATCTAATGATGAGTTCAGGAAGATGCTAATGAAATCATGATGGTCAAATAAGCCACTGCCTATGCTTGTAGTTTGACTAAAAAGTTGGATTGCTTGATGATCGTTTTCTAATTGGGCACACGTCGATAATCTATATTAGTATGATATCAAGCAGTGTTTCTTCACTCATATATCAGTTTGACAAGTCTTTTTTAATAGTGTCAAGATCGTAATTTTTCAAGAGGGATACACATTTTTGGCTCATTGGACATGGTTGAAATGCATTGGTCGTACACCCTACTAGTTTTGTTAGATAACTGATGCAGGGAATGTATGAACTATGAAATAAGGTCTACTCGTCAATTCACTACAGAATATAGGAAGCAAGCGAGTACAAGTACACCACCAAAAACAAAGCCCACATACAAGATAGAAGGGAATGCATTAGAAAGCTTGGAATGATTATTCATCTAAGATTAAGATAGTTGTAATAATATATAATCTAATGAACCAAATACATACGATATTTATGTGAGATATAATCTTGCAAATCAAAAAACCCCTTAGTGAATGAGTATCATTTTAATTTATAAATTGAAAGATGTGTCTTTGAATAGATATATTTTCAATCTGCTGCATCATAAAATTTCCCTAAATCTGAAATCATATAATAGACGAGAAAAATAGCAAAGGTAAATATAATCGATTCTATTAAAGTTGCAAAATTTGCCACAAACCAATTCTACATAGATGATTTTTGTGATAATTTATAAAAATAAAATAATGTTTCGCTTATAGTAATTCTAAGTAGTCTCTGAATAATAGAGATACATCAGAAGCGTCCACGTACATTTACTTAAAAACAAAAACAAAATTACAACAAAAACAATACCATCCACATCTCTAAAAGCACGTGAAAAAAACATACTATTATCCATTAGACACCAATATATCTATGGCCTAAACTTAGTATACTATACGTCCAAATTAAGTACTTTTCAAGTATACGTACTTATTATTAAAACACTGAAACTGAAAGTAGTTATTTTTGGTATATCTATATAGTATATACACCAACGTTTCCTCTATTTGATATATACCTTGTTCTAAACGGAGTAGTATCTTTTGGAAAATATGAGTTTTTTCCTCTCGAATCTATCTTAAGTTCTTAACTATGAACCTTTTTAAAATTTAATGGCTTGGGAATGGGATTATTATTATTATTATTTAAACTGCAAACTTAAGTCGTGGAAGTTTAATTATGTTCTAGTGAAGTTCGGATCACAATTTTTTGAAGCATGTACACTCTATAATTGAGTAAAATGACACCCAAGTTTTTATGAGTATTAGGCAAGTAAAAATCATTGAAAGCTATTGTTGTTGGGGTTCAAAGTTCAATTTAATTTTTGTTTTTCTTTTTATAAATCTTTATTTTTCAGAATACTATACACTTCATTTAAAAGGAGATCGAGTTTGAACTTGTAACATTATAATTGATCTTACCACCTCCTACCGTACACCAAATTCCATTTTTGGCGTAAAAAAGTTCTCCAACCATACACCATATCCGAACTCATTTTTGGTTTTTTTTTTTAATGAAACAACACCAAATTTAGAGTATACACTAAAAATTAGTAGCTATTGCAAAAAATTTTGAGATATTGCATATCAGTCCTTATCATTATTTTGAGATGTTTAAACAGCCGGCCGTATTTTGATCATGTAGTATTAATGTAAATTAGCCTGCCATATTTTACACATAACTTTTTTTTGGAATTTGCAAACACTTTTTTATCAAAAAATAAATTAAATTATGTTTTTTTTTGCAAGTAGTAATTAATAAATTATGTTTTTTTTTGATAAATTATGTTTTTTTTTTTGCAAGTAGTAATTAATAAATTTAAAAGTAGTGTAATTCTTTTGAATATAAGTATATTTAATGCAAAATATATTAACAAGAAAATTTTGTTTAATTATTTAATTTATAGAATTATTAATAAAATATTGTGGGATTAATATGTAAATTAAATAAGTATGGAGGCATAATTAAAAAGTATAGATATGGAATTTTTTTGGGTTTGAGTTTGGTGTAAATGATTGGAGTATAATTACTTTTTGGTGTGACCCAAACTCAAAAATAGATTTAAGTTTGGTGTAAATGGTTGGAGATGGATTCAAACCCATTTTTTATTATATGACACACCAAAAGGTAGTTTTACTCTAATTATTTACACCATATTTAAATTTTACACCATTTTTTAGTATTTGTCTAACAAAAATTTTGCGATAAATACCATATTTAGTGTTATTTCATTGAAAACTTCAAAAATGGGTTTGTGTTTGGTGTATAGTTATATTAGAGATGGTCTTAAGTAAATGTTAGGACGAAACTATACTAAAGTGCAAATATAATAGAGTAGAGCTTTATGGTTCCAAATAATGGAGGTTGAAAAGCATGATTTTGGAAGTTATTAGTCTCTCATTCGATATGTGACTCAACCATGACTTGTAACAGCTTTTAAATATTGCATTTGAAAACCTTTATTATGAAATAATCTAAATGTATCGGACTTGGGTCCATTCCATTTATTTGGTATAGATTTTGACCTTGAAAATAACATGTTTCCGTAACATCAATTAAGATCCTATATTTGGTAATAATAATTTCAAAATCTTGTGTTTGTTTGATGAAAGAGACCATAGATTCCCAAGTGAATTTATTACTGTTTGTTTAGGTATTAATCAAATACATGTGATGCTAAACGTAATTATATTATTCAAGAAACTATGAATCACATATAACATGTTTGGATTTAAAAAATTAAAATGTGTGGTTAAGAACATCTATTGTGTAGTAAGATTGTAAGAATATACATTAATTTTAAAAATTTGCTTACTATGACTTTGGTTCTTTAGAATATCCAATTTTTAGTGAGTTTCCCTTGAGATTTCTTCAAGCATTTCTTGTGGTTGAAATTCGATGCTTTTTTGTGCAAAGTAATTTTATTTAATTTGTTTGATGTTTTAACATGTTAATTATTTACTTAAACATTCAATATGGAGTAGTAAACTACTCCACTACTTTTCATATTTTGAAGACCAGTACTAAACTAAACGCATTGGATGAGGTTTAGGATTTTGAAGATAGTGAATAAATGATGTTATATTCAGCAAAAAATAAAAAGAACAAACAAAAAGGCAGTTAAATTGTGTCTTCCAAATAAAAAAGAAAACATAAAAAATAAACTTCAGCACTCCATTTTGAGTAATTAAACATATCTCTTTACTTACTATTGTATTCTACTTGAAGCTCATTATGTTCCTGAATGTGTCTCCCTTTTCCTTGCTGACAACTTGGCATATTCCCTCGTGCCTTCACTCTATTTGCCCATCCACATGATTTCATCTTGTTTTTTCCCCTTCTCTCTACTCTCTCTACTTTAATTAGCTTCTCTCTGCAACCATGCTTCACAAAGCCACGAAAATCTTGCTGTGGGCCATCCATTTATCCTCCCTCTTCATCACTGCATTCTCAGCCGAAGACGCCATCAACATTGGGGCCATTTTCTCCCTTGGCACCATCAACGGCAAGGTCGCAAAGATCGCCATGGCCGCCGCTGCCGCCGACGTCAATTCCGATCCCACCATTCTCGGCCCCTCCAAACTCCTCCTCTCCGTCTACGACTCCAACTTCAGCGGCTTCCTCGGCATAATCGGAGGTACATATATATTATATATTCCAACATTTTCTGAAGTCGGACAGTTTGTACAATATATAGAGTTTGCATTTGATTGAAGACGAATTCATTCATGCGCTTATGTTTAGAAACTCGAAACAGGATTACGGTATCTCGAGGCCGACACGGTCGCCATCATCGGGCCACAAGCCTCTGGCATGGCTCGCACCCTCTCACACCTGGCCAACGAGCTTCACGTCCCGATGCTCTCCTTCACCGCATTGGATCCCATCCTCGCCTCCCTCCAATACCCTTACTTCATCCAAACAGCCCCCAACGACCTCTTCCAAATGGCCGCCATTGCCGACGCCATCAGCTTCTACAGCTACAGAGAGGTTGTCGCCATTTTCCCCGACGACGAGCAGAGCAGGGGAACCATCATAGCCCTATCCGAGAAGCTGGCCGAGAGGCGCTGCCGGATCTTCTACAAAGCTCTGCTCTCCCCTGGATCCCTCGCCACGACCGACGACATCATGAAGGAGCTCGTCAAGGTCTCGTTTCTCGAGTCGCGCGTAATCATCGTTCACGCTTATGCTGACGTCGGCCTCAAGGTTTTCGACGTGGCTCACAAGCTGGGGATGATGGAGAAGGGGTATGTTTGGTTCGCGACCGCCTGGCTGTCGACTGTTCTTGACTCTGTCGTTGTTTCTGCAGAGACTGCGAAGTCTCTGCAGGGCGTGCTCGCGGTTAGGCCTCACACCCCGGATTCCGAGAGGAAGAGGGATTTTGTGGCGAGGTGGGAGAAGCTTAGCAACGGCTCGGTTGATTTGAATCCGTATGGTTTGTATGCGTACGACACGGTTTGGATCGTCGCTCACGCGATCAAGGCGTTTAAAAACGAAGGAGGCGTGATCTCCTTCTCCAACGACGGAATTTGGAAGGGTGTGGATGGAGAGGCCTTGAATCTCGGGTCGTTGAGCAGATTCGAGGGAGGGGAATTGCTGCTTAGATGCTTGTTGAAGACTAATATCACGGGGCTAACAGGGCAGATTGCGTTCGATGCTGAGAAATCCGTGATGAGGCCGGCTTTCGACATTTTAAATGTGGTTGGGAGAGGTTACAAGGTGATAGGGTATTGGTCTAACTACTCTGGCCTCTCTGTTTTGCCTCCGGAGAGTTTGTATAGCAAAGCCCCAAATCGTTCGAGTTCGAGCCAGAAGCTGAGGGCCGTGGTCTGGCCAGGGCAAACCACGGTGAAGCCACGGGGGTGGGTGTTCCCTGACAAGGCGAGGCAGCTGAGAGTTGGGATCCCGGATAGAGTTAGTTACAAGGATTTTGTGTCGAGGGATGAGAACACGAATGAGGTTCGTGGATACTGCATCGACGTGTTTGTTGCTGCGGTCGGGTTGCTGCCCTATGCTGTGCCGTATGAGTTGATATCGGTTGGTGATGGGCAGGCCAATCCTAGCTATAATGAGCTTACACACATGATTGTATCAAATGTGAGTTTTGTGATATGTGATGATATTTGATTTTTGTGAGTTATTTGATAGTATTTGTGACTGTGTGTGTGTGCAGAGGTTTGATGCAGTTGTTGGAGACATAGCAATCGTGACGAACCGTACGAAAACAGTAGACTTCACGCAGCCTTACACCGAGTCCGGGCTGGTGGTGGTGGCTCCGCTACGGAAGCTGAACTCGAGCCCATGGGCCTTCATGCGGCCTTTCACCCTCTCCATGTGGCTTGTGACGGGGTTGTTTTTCTTGATCATAGGCTTCGTTGTATGGATTCTCGAGCACAAGATCAACGATGAATTCCGCGGTCCGCCCAGGAAACAACTCATTACTGTTCTTTGGTGCCTCCTCCATTCCTTAATTTCCATTCCATACACATTAAATGATCTTAATTATGCAAAAAGCTTATTCCATTTTGTGTTGCTTTGTTTCAATTTTAAACAGGTTTGGATTCTCAACAATGTTCTTTGCACACAGTAAGTTGGTAGGAAAAATAAATAAACAAAACATAATAAAAACGTGCATTCTAAGTCATTTTTTATTACTATATATAACTTCAAGATAGATGAGTTATCTGATTTTAGTGCATATATATGTAATTTTTTTTAGGAGAAAACACAGTGAGCACATTAGGGAGGATGGTGATCATAATATGGCTGTTCGCAGTGTTGATAATAAGCTCGAGCTACACAGCGAGTCTGACATCGATGCTGACAGTCCAGCAACTGGCGCCATCGATCAAAGGAATAGAGTCGTTGTTGACGAGCAACGACCGCATTGGGTTCCAACAAGGCTCATTCACAGAGAACTATTTAATGGAGGAACTCAACATACCAAAGTGGAGGCTGGTGAGTCTGAGGACGCCGGAAGAGTCAGCGGAGGCGCTAAACAGAGGAAGGGTGGCTGCGGTGGTGGATGAGCGTCCCTACGTTGATTTGTTCCTCTCCAAATACTGCATGTTTCAGGTTGTTGGGCGGGAGTTCACTAGAAGCGGCTGGGGGTTTGTAAGTTTCTCTCAATTACTCTCCTATATTCTTCCATCCATAATCGCATACCTAATAAATTGCCAAAAAATTTTAAGTTTGATCAAATTCTTATTCTAATTTTAAAACTAGTTTCATAAAATATATGAAGTTCGAATTTATTCGTTATCGTCCCATGACATAAAAAATTGGCAAAATTGTATCTGATATGGTGGTCGGAAAATCATACATGAACGGCCCTACCGGTGAGTTAAACAATGTCATCTATGTATAAGGAAAACAATGTGAGTGGGTTAACAAAAATCAAAAAGAAATTTACACACATTACCTATTTTTTTTTTGCTATAATATAATTGCAAATAAATTCAAACTTCATAGGTTTTTCCTTCTGATTTACATAGTTGCGCATTTAACCAGAATTTGATCAAATTTAAAGATTTTTCTGACAATTTTCCCTATAATATAGTATCAAATTGAATAAAATAAAATGTCTCTGAATAAATATTTTGTCGATATACCACTAAATATACTCATATTTAATTTATGATACTGTAACAAGTGTAAAATTTGTACACTTGATTAGAAAAAAATTGAAAGTTAGAGAGTAAAATGATATAAGAAAAACTCTAACGAAATTATGACTATACTTAACAATATTTTTATGTATTTTACTAATATTTAATTTCTTGGATCCAGTTTGTATACTTCACAGTTCACACCACTAGTCTAACTCTATTTTTAAAATTCCTTTGAAAGAAATTGACAAAAAATTTGTATTCTGAGAACTATGTGCTTCATGTCCAGCATTGTAAACAGTAATTTTTAAGCAGGCATTCCCAAGAGACTCACAGCTAGCAATGGACTTGTCGACGGCGATTCTAACGCTGTCGGAGAATGGAGAGCTCGAAAACATACATAACAAGTGGCTGAACAAAGGAGCATGCACTCTTTCACACAGCCTTAATTCTGACCAACTTCAACTCAAGAGCTTCTGGGCACTTTTCCTCATCGCGGGCGTTGCATGCTTTCTTGCGCTGCTACTCTACTGTTGCTCTATTGCCTTCAAGTATAAGCACCATCCCATCCCCACTTCCTCCTCATCCTCAACCTCATGCTCCCGAAGTATTCAGAGCTTCTTGTCCTTTGTAGACATGAAGGAAGAGGATGAGCCAAGAACCATGTGGAAGAGAAAGCATTCTGAATTGCGTGCTCACACTCACAATTAATTATATGTATAATGATCCATCCAGAATTACTCCTATTTGTGTATATTTATTAGTTTATAGGACTCATTCATGCATAACTGCTAGCCCTCCTCTTGCTTGTTGCATATCAAACTACACTTATTGGACTTATAGGGATAATTCATGAACCTTTTACATTCTACATTCATGTTTGGAATTAACTGTAGATCTGAATTTTTTTTCTAAGAAGAATATTTTGATAGTAACAAAAACTCATGGAATTCAAGGAGAAGTTGGGCTACACATCGAATTTGATTGGACTGGCCCAACAATGCCTAGACGATGTATTGGCACTTGGCCCACTGGAATTTAAAAAAATTAACAAAAAAGATCAACTTATGCGCACCTCTACTTGTCATTTCATGATCTTAGTATTGTCCAACCTCAAACAAGATAAGAGATATGATCTTGATGTGTTACGAAAGCATGGTTAATTGGACCTATACATTGTATATAAATCATATTACTGCATATATGTATACTAGACATTCACCAATCCATGTTAGGATTTATAATTATTTTTATATTTTTTTAGTTAAAATTGTTATCTTGGTTGACTATACATTCCAATTTTTTTTATTCTAATTGTTTGTGATAATTTATTTATAATGATAAATGTTTGTTTTATTGGCTCACTTTGTCTCAAACAATAGTGCACACTTTTAACTTTCATTTTAGACACATTTTCATTATACTCAAATTTTACACACTAATTTAATTAAAAAAAACATGATCCATTATTATCTATACTATGATAAATTAACAAAGTAAAATTATTTCTTCACTCACAAAACATAGTAGTATTTTTTTCACTAAACTCCTTATCACAACAAGATGTTACATTATTAATTGGGATTGAACAAAATATTAGTATGAACACAAAAGAATTATAGAAGAGATGAACTCATGTGGCATCCTTTATATGCATAACCATTTGAAATATTCACGAGACCTTTCCTAAAAAAGAATATTTTTTCTCTCTCTCCAATTGGGGAAGACTACATTATACATCAAATTGAATAGAATACAAAATTTAACCAAGGTTTTGTGGTGGGGTATAGAAAATTGAGTGATACTAATATATAAGGATGACATGTATTATACATGATGTATATGTTGTGTAAAAGGAAAGATACTTCTTTATTGTATTTGTCTCTCTAAGTTGCTTTGAATCTAATGCCTTTGCATCCGACCAATTTTTGGATTGGTACCACACTTAAAAGCACAAAGAATGTTCCCAACGGCTACTCCTTGCTTTTTCATTTCTTTTCTTTTTCATCCTATTATTCCTTTTTTCTAATGTCTTATTTTTAGTTAACCCCTTTTCCGTTTATTCGTTCTTTAATTAAATTCTTGCTAGACCAAATTTTGTAGGAGCTTATAAGTAGATGTTTGGCAAAATAAGCTAGTAAATTATTTATAAGTTGTAAAAATAAGTTCAACATCTTATAAGCTCACGAAAAAATAGGTCTTCAACTCCACTTTTTTCTTCATAATCTTTTAAAAACAATTCATTTACAAAAATAACTTTATTATAGTTTGTTATTTTCAATATATACACATTTTTTTCATCTCTTTTCTATATTATCTCTCCCGAACTATAATTTTCTCTCCTTGCTTATAATTCTCTCTCATAAGTTCAATTATCCAAACATTTTCACAACTTATAAACTCTTGAGTTATATTCTCTAATCTCCATCCTATAAAAATAGACATTATTTTTCATTTTGGTTAATCCCATAAAAACAGTCCACTTTCACAACTTTTAAACTCTTGAAATATACTCTCTCTGTCCCATAAAAATAGACATTATTTTTCATTTTTGCTAGTCCCATAAAAATAGTCCACTTTCACAATTTATAAACTCTAGTGCATCTTATAAACTCTTGAAATATCTATATTTTATAAACACCTCCTTAATATAGTAAAGACTTTATTATAACTATAAGGCTTGTAAAATAAGTTAGGCCACTAAACAGGCCAGAATAGTGCAAGAAAGTTGAAAACTATAAAAACTCTGTTCTTTTCCCCCTTTGTTTGTTGGAGTGGAGGCATTTGCACACAACATAGCTCATGTATTGTCAAAATCAATGAACCATACTTAATTTGTGAAGCATTATGAAATTGACATATGTTTTTCTGTTACAAGTTATCTTGCGGGATACAAATGCTTTTTTCATGAAAGACAGACTTGGATCTTTCGCATAGCACTACTCATTGTTCAATATGGAATACCAAACATGTTTCAAAAGCTATTTGTTAATTACAATACTTCCCTGGATTTTTTTTTCTAGGCTTTCAAACCTAATTAAGAATATTACCTCTCCATAAAAAATATCAATATGCTTCTAGTCACATTATTTTTCACCTAGATATAGCTCAATTTGATACCTATGTACTTATATGTTTGTTTTTACACAATTATAGTTATAGTTCTTTTGTGTGTTCTCAGGAGAAGAATTCACCAAAGTTTGCTGCATTTTAAAATCAGATTCAAATTGCAAATTGAGTCAAAGTTTGTGATTTAGATGCCAATTATTTATTTCTTGATGCGACTAAACAAAGCTATTTATTGAAAACTAACGTAAACAGCCATGCACGGTACTTACAAATCATGCAATAGAAATTAGAGAACTTGAACATTAATAATCACTTTATCAATGTGCCAAACGCTATATTCTAGCTATTATTTGAGGTTTGTTGCATGGATAATAAGTATAGGTTCTGCCTTGAATTTTTGCATTTTATTAAAAAAATTATTAATATTGATGGGTATTTTTAAAAATATCGATTGGAAATAAAGTTGCAGACTTGCAATTGTGTGTAGAATAGAAATAACTGCTGCTCTGCAATTCGCATTGGGCTACCTCTAAAAGTCAAATCCCAACAAGATATATCTATGGTCCAACCAATGGTCAATAAGCATGCTTCTAAATAGTAAGTTCTATTTTAATTTATCTTCAATATTAGAAGTACTCATTTTATGCAACATTTAACAGGAAATTTTAACTTTTTCCTTCCTTAAATGCAGAAAAAGTTTTCTAACACAACGTCAACGGTCAAACTTAATAATATCCTCAAAGAGGTGATTTATAATTTCTCATCCAAATTAAATACTACTAACATTTTTTTCATCCAAACTAAATCCTTCTTAAATAATAGTACTATACATTTCTTATTGTCAATTTGTGTGACGCTATCATATCAAAGCTTTTGAAAATATGTAATTAGGACACCCTTACTTTGGTTAAGTAGTCAAACTTTTTCCTTTCCTACAAAATTCTTGTAGTTCGAACCTTTAATCTGATAAAACTTTGGGCAATTATCGAGATCGGTGGATATATGTGTTTCTTCTCCGAATAGTACTATATAGATTCAAAGTGAAATAATTAATAAGAATTCTTCAGTTTCTCTATTCTTGAAATTTGTGACCATATAATATAATTTCTGTGACCATTTAATTTTGGGGCCCTCTACATGATGTGTACCATCCATCTCTCTGCAGGGGAATAGTAAACCAACGCTTTCTTTGGGGAACAAGAAGAAACGTCTAAAATGGAAACAAATACTAGACTTAATTCAATTTTGAATCTTTAAATCTTTTCATTTATCCAGTCTGCATGCTGCAAATTGGTTCATATATTTAATAATGATGTACGCTTCAATTTGATACGGATCAGTAATGGTAACTATGCAATACAAACCAAAATATTATACTTTCAGTAAATTATCCTCGTAAAAAATTGATTTTAAGATATGAATATTTGAAAAAAGCCACTCGATCATCTGTTTTTTCTTCTAATCTTTATGTACAATATCAAAAACAAATACTCCCTACTGAACGCTGGGATGTTACTTATTTTAATAATTTGGTTCGATTTTTGTTTTCGGGTTTTTATATCCAAAAATATAACTAAACAAGATACCGAATGTTTATGAAATCAGACGTAAATTTAAATGTGACTTCTTATTTTGTGAATGAGAGAATTAAGGATCAAATATTGTTCAATCTTTAATGATAATATGAAGTAGAATATTTTAGAGAGAATATATTGTCCCTAATGATATAATAAGAGGGAAAAAGGCATCCAAACATTTCTTAGTCTTTAATTTTACTTCGTCCTCCTTTTCTTCTTGCTTTATTTTCTTTTCCTTTCTCGGAGTAGGAGAGTGGATATAAATTGTACATTACACATTTGAATTCAATCTTAAAGGCTATGGAATTACATGCAAGTGAAATAGACAACAAGAATTAAGTTCCAAGACAAAAAACCTAAAGAGCCTTTTTTGAATATAGATGGATAAATTATGTGGTGGATTGAGGAATAAAGGAAGGGATAAATGCGGAATAAAGTGAGAGTTGTGATAAGTTAATCCACAATCTACGAAATTATTTACTTTATAGTATAAAGATGCTACACAATAAAATCAAGAATATACCACACCTGGATATGCTATGAATATTTTTTGTAATTTTTTCCACATTCCAATAAATTCTCATCTCCATCTCATGGCTGCATATTTATTGTTTTTCTGACAAAACTGGTCCATGAGAAAGACATGAAAATTAATTCATGGTTAACATATGTATGAATTGAATAAATGAGGACCAAACGAGTAGCTTTTTCCAGACATCTCAAACTTCAATCTCGACATCGTATTATTTGCCCCGGACTTCATGTGCTTTTTAGCCTCGTTTTCTGAGCTTAGTTATCCCAAAATCAATTTAAACTAACATTTATAGTTCAAATATACTAAAAGGTTTTACTATTGTTATTTTCATACAACTATATTTCCGATTGAAATAGAGTAGCAGTCAGTTATGTATACGGTTGCTAGTGAACTCAAAACCTATTATGAACGTCCGGAATTTCAATATTTTACATTATATTGAATATTGTTGAGATCTATAAAGAGTTCAATAACAATGTTATATGATCTCAAAATCCTTGATCTAATAAAATCCCAAATGAGCCATTGGTGTTTAATTCCTAATAATATAGTATGATCTAAAGAGTTCAATAACGATGTTCCATATGAATTTACATATTAACTTTTAATGAGCCATTGGTGTTTAATTCCTAATAATATAGTAGTACGATCTAAAGAGTTCAATAACAATGTTCCATATGAATTTACCATATTCAACCCCCATATACCCAATTTACCCTTCTCAACCTCAATCATTACAACTCATTCCTTATTTGCGATTCGATGACAATTTCCTAAAACATGGTCGATTTGACATAAACTAAAATGGTAGGTTCCACATCTCAAATTCTCTTTACATAATTAATTCCAAGACCAAAATGTCACCCTAATGATGCTTCTCAAAATCACCCATAACGCACTTTAAGTATGACATTTTGCTAAAAAAAGCAAAATTATTACAAACAAAAAGATTAAGAAAATTGAACTGCATTAGATCGCCATTATTGTGAAAAGCTAGTCCTAAAACGCATAAAAGTCGAAATCTAACAGATCCCAATATATTCCCAAATACCAAAACAAGAAAACTGATGAAATAAATAAAAGCCAAAAGGTGGAGTAATAACTTTCTGCAAGGAATTAAAAACAGTATCTCTCTGAGTGTGAATCAATTAAGTAAGCAATTAATTAGTCCCTAAACTTTGATGATCTTGATTGTCAGATTGTTGCAGAGCCTTCTTTGCAAGAGTGTGCTTGTTGTTATGCATCCACACCTTCAAAACCCTCCTCTTCACACCAACCTCTTGGCAAAACTGCTGCACCACTCCCTCCTCTTGCTTCTGTATCTTCCACCCAACTTTCTCTGCGAAATTCAGCATCTTCTCCTTCTGCTCCTGGCTGAATTTCGTCCTGAACCTCTTCTTCACCATCTGCGGCGCTCTCCCCATCATCATCCCCTCCTGCTCGTCCGACTCTGATGCCATGTTGTACGACATTATCATCTGGTGCGGCCTGGCAGCGGCGGCGGCTGCGTGGTGGTGGTGGTGGTACCCGATGTAGCCCTTGTGGTGGTCGGCAACGAAGAGCTTCCGCCCGATTCTCGGGTAGCACGAGTCGCACGAGTCGCCTTCGGATTCCTTGCGGTGGAAGTTGCGGTGGCAGCCGCAGGCGGAGCAGGTGAGGGCCTCCAGTGAGCCGTCGTCGCCGCTTGGCATGAACTCGCCGCATCCGTCTGTCGCGTTGCCGCCCATGGAGGCCGCGTGGTTCTTCAGACACTCGCGATATCTGAAAAAAATAAAAAAAAATAATCAGTATATCAGTGTAAAGAGAGAACTGAAACCACTGTATAAATAAAAAATAATAATTAGTACTACTAATATAACAATATCTCACATCGGTGTAACAGTACCTGATGGGCTTCTTGAAGGGGAGGTCGTCGGAGAGGGGGGGACCGGCTCCGGCTGCGGAGGAAGGGATGATAATGTGGTTGTGGGAAGGAAGGTGGTGATGGTGATGGATCATCTGGCCACCATATGTGCTGTTGAGTGGGAGAGGCATCTCTTCCCCTTCTTCACTTGGAACTTCCATGATTCAACACACTCTCTCACTTGCTCTACTCCTTTTTTGTGCGTGTGTCACTTGTTTGGAGACCAAAAGGACAAACAAATTAGAGGCCTAACAACAATGATTGTACCTTCTAAAGTGATGTGGGCTGACTTCCAATTTTTCCTATGTGCTGTTTTTTTTTCTTTTTCTCTTTCTTCCCTGATCACAATAACAAATTCTTGATTCAAATTGATTTGGGTGATAGAGGAGAAACCAAAAACAAGATGTAGTAGTATTATATTAGGGATGGATAAAGGGCTATGATGGAGAAGAATAAGCAAAATTAAATAACCTGCCTTTCTCTTTCTACACATGTGTAAACATGTTTCTTGAAAAAGGCTGAAATAGTAGTAGTTTTATATAACTGAAAGAATAGAGTTGAAATGTTTAGTGAATGGGAAAATAAATATGTAAAGTTGCATACTATATGAGGCTCAACAAGTATAACTCACATACCTTCAATTGAATGCAATAATGGAAATGAGAGAAGGGTTTGTTTGTTTTGTTAGGGCAAAGCAAATTGGAGTTTAGCTTGTAGGCTGATGAAGAGGCCTAGGAGGCTTTCATGTAGTGAGAGAAAGAGAGAGGGAGATTGCACTTTGCATTTTCAGGATGGTTTGAGAATGGAATGAAGCACTAAACATGAGCTTATAGGAGGAGGGACAGAGAGAGCCGTGTAATGGAAAAAGGAAAAACAAAAGCAAAATTTATTTTGTGCTTTATTATTTTAACAGTGAGGAAGTAAAAATAAAGTGGGGTTGGTTGCTTTGCTTGCACTACTACCAGGCATCAAGTTTACGCCTCATAGAGAGCAGTGTGTGTGTGTGTCAGAGAGTGGAGAAGGACAAAGAAAGGTGTGTGTGTGTTCAGTGTGTGTATTTATTTGCTTGTGTGTGTGAGAGAGTGAGAGGGAATCCCAAGATGGAATTCTCATGTAAAGAAACGACTTTGAAATTGATCTTAGCACGATAAAAGCAAAAGTGGAGGAATTGAAGAAGTTAACTTTAGTTGTTAATCATGGATGCTAATAAACTTGAGATGAACTACATACCAGGTTTGGACCAGGCAAAAGCTGTTGCTAATTTTGCCTTTCTCCTTACACTTGCATTTTTTGTTAGGTTAAAACTAAATTATTTCTCATGATTTCAACGCCATACATTATGGTAGTACTATTAATTAGAGCATTTACATCAGACACAATAAAGAAAAATGCTGAATATGTTAGGACGTTTAATAGTACTAAAATTATAGTCGTTTCCAAAATTTTAAAAAACGAAATTAAAATCATGAAATTTCAAAATTTGCAATAAAGAAAAATGTTGAATATGTTAGGATATTTAATAGTACTAAAACTATACTCCCTCCGTCCCAGATAACTTGTCCTATTTTTCCATTTCAGTCTGTCTCACATAATTTGTCTCATTTCACTTTTTTACTATTTTAGGTAGTGGACCCTCATATTCCACTAACTCATTCCTACTCACAGTTTACTATAAAACTAGAATATAAAAGTAGAACTCACATTCCACTAACTTTTTCAACTCACTTTCCATTACATTTCTTAAAACTCGTGTCCTGTCAAAGTGAGATGAATTATCCGGGACGGAGGGAGTAGTCATTTCCAAAATTAAAAAGCGAAATTAAAATCATGAAATTTCAAAATTTGCAATAAAGAAAAATGCTGAACATATTAAAATGTTTAATTCTAAATTCTAGTTAATTCCAAAAAAAAAAATTTAAAAAGCGAAATCAAAGTCATGAAATTTCAAAATTCGCTCAAGCTTATGCTTGGTATGCTTATTTTTAGACCAAATTTCGATCTATTTAATGTGGGATTTGGGAGATTGGCAAAGAGGACCAATTTGGTCATGTATCCCAATTCATTGGTCGTGAATTTCTCTGGTCGTCGGCGTCATTGCAATTTTTGAGATTTTTGGGAATTCACAATTAGTTTAAAAGGCACATAGACGTCATGAAATGTGAAATATCTTACTTCACATTGTCTTTACAAACACCAAATACATGTTGCGATGAGGACCTCTCATGCCGATAAAACCAACTTAGTGGATCACTATTCTCATTATGCTCGCTAATCAAGCCAGACAAAATTCATGATGGTGAATACCTGACGAGTTTTATGGTTCATAACATTTATATGCCTTTTTATTGCATATGGAGAGAGTTTATTTTGTTCATATATACGTACTGAGCAACTAAATACTCATGGTTGAATGGTAAGGGTTGGTTGTATTTTCGCATACTTAGAGAGGGATTAGAGAGGAGTCTTAAGGCTTATATTTTTTGTGGGAAGACTGTTTAGAAGGTGGACAGATGCAACTAATTAGACTGGTGAAATTATTTCTATAGGGAGATTATTCGAGATTATTCTTAAACCGAGTATTGCATCCATTTAACAAACTCATGTATGTTTTGATACAAATTTGACTAAAACAAATACATGTACTTCTACAGTACATAAAATACATACTACATGTGTTCAATATTTACCTACTATATCTACTAGTACTATTATGTAGTAAAAGTTATTACTTGCATGTGCTATGTTACGTATAGACCGTAGTACAATATTTTTACAGGTAAATTGTTCACTGAGATACAAATCCTTAAAATGACCTGTAATTGAAGCATAATGGTGTGATATTTACTCTTGGACATGCAATTTTGTGTGTGCCATTAAGGGGGTCATGATATAGTCACAACTACAATTAATGCAAAGCTACCCACAGAAAGAGTACCAATTATACGTACATCCCGTGGAACTTCTGTGATCATTTATTGGCAGTTATTATCAATTCACCAAATAAAATCATGCATACCTCTGTTAATATATTATGTCCTATCTCGAGTTTCATGGATTTTGAAAATTTACACAAATTTTAAAAAGAAAAAAAAAATTCCTCCCTTCTCAATTCTCATAGGAATTGCAAAAATATAGTCTAGCCTACCATTCGAGCTCGAATGATAACGTTAAAGACTCAAAGTTGACTCGTGCATTATGTAGAAATTTTCCCGAAATTCTATATTGCTCCACATCATCAATTTAAGAGAACACCAAACTCAAGACGTGTACTTCAAATTTTGAATTTAAAACTATGTCATTCAAGTAAAACAATTCACAAGAGCATCATCGTCCATTCCATAAGATAAGGTCAGGTATGGATTTGTCCAACTCAAACATAATGTCGTTCGATAGCAAGATTAAAGATGTTAGTGTTACGGAGCAGTCGTGTAGATGATTAGTGGATGCGAGCATGTTCATTCTGAACTGAGCGTCCTGCTTGTTTATAATAGAATCACCATAACTCATAGCCTACTGCTGTGCACATTATGGATCAATGAGACTTCATTTATAACATACAGCATAGTGTAATAGTCACCTTTGCCTTATTGCATAACTATTCTCTTCATGAATACTTGCTTGCAATTTTTTCAACATCCTGTTACCCTTCATAATTCAAACAATCAGATTGTACCGCATTATCACCGATCAACACATGAATGAGCCAATTTAATTTGACAACATATAACAAACAGAATATAATGCTAACGAGGCAACTGACAAATCCACAAAACCAAATATACATATTACTATAGGAGTAATTGCATGAATCATACGAGAAGTCATGTGATAAAGCAAAATATATTGACAAATACAAAATGCGCACCTATATAATTAGCTCAACCCACTCTCCTCCAGCTTCAGCATATCACAATAGCTTCATGGCTCTAGACAAATTTACACATCCGCCACCACTAGTAACTTTTTTTCAAGAATATTGCATAGAACTGATTGTGTTTACATCAAATTGAGTATCACTGATTCGGCAACAGCACTCACTACCTCTACCTTGCTCATACCAAAAAGATCCGAGCATATTCAGCGCAATTTAAGCAAGAAATTGACTGGATCCCTTTGTGGATCCTTCTTAGAGATTTTACAGGTTCCCACATTATCCTTAAATTGCCAATTCACACAGCCGTGCTCTGCCAGGATGTAGTAGTGATTCAGACATGACCCATCCCTGAGAGAACATGAAGATATTAGCAGCCATGCTTCAAAATAAATTAAAACACATCCTTACAATCATCTCCAAGAAATAGGATCTCTCATCTCAATATTCAAATTCAAAAGAATCAACGGATCACTTCTTAACAACTTCATATTATAGTAACATGGTACATCTCTAAGAACCTTAAGGCAAGAACGGAAAAGAGGGCATCAAAACAGTACAATTTATATCCTATCAATTAAAAATAAATTTTACAAGTAACCAAGAATTGATAAATAGTTGCATTCAGCTAACACTCATTGATGTATTTATCAGGCACCCTGTAGGGTCATCAGTCAAACCCAAAGAATTTTCAGTCTGCAATGGTCAATAATTCAGATCCAAGTACCTAATATCTGTGGAGCCTCTTGGTGAGATCCAACTTAAATCTCTAATTTGTTAATCTGGCTATACTTCAGGGCATCATATCATCACACACAAGTTTAGAAAGAAATGAATTTCACTAACTTCTTTTAAGTATGTCAGAAAATCCATTTTGGTCCTGCTCTATAATTTAGGTGTGCCTTACCTGTTCTTTGACTTTGGTTTTAAAAGGCCCATATAGAGCTGACACCAGCTTGTATGATTCTGCAATATGAGATTGTAGATCACCGATTGAAGGTGATACAGGTGAAAGATCATCATCTTGTTTTCTCAAGGATTGCTGGCTCTGATTGGACGATTGAACTATGTGAAGCAGCACATGAGCCTGTAGTAGAATGACGATTCAGACAAGTATTCTACATTTATTTTGATTGCAAGATCAACAGATTGAAAATCTTACATGAAAAGCTGCTTTCAGAATATCATCAGATTTTGCTTGATCCTTGAACAAGGCATAGATATTGCCCTTTGAAGGATTATAAGTCACTATGTACCGTTCTTTCTGCAATACAAGTAAAGTTGAATGAGAGCTTGTAAGTAAGAACCAACCCAAAGCATGAACACAAATAACGATGCATGCACAGGCAAGTTGACTATTAGAAGGCATCCCCAATGAAAATGAAACTTGGCTGGTGGAAATCATTTTCCCGTGACAGGTACTATACCTCAAAAATGGGCTCCAACGCAATATATGAAACAGGGTCTTGGAATGCATCTTTAAACCTCGGTCCTGCAAGAAAAATAGAATTTATTCTCCATCTAAACATTCCTTGCAGTATTAAGCAGGAAAACCACATTTAGCTGTGAATGCATGGGGATGCAAAGATCATATGTGTGGGCATCTGTCTGTGAGAGTTTTGTGAACAGAGAATGGGAGTGGAAGAAGGGATACCAAGAACAATAGGTCTATGTTGTTTCCATGGGGGAATGAAAATGTTCTCCATCAAATTTCCCTCTTGCAAACTTGGAACGCGCCCTGAGATTGAAACATAAATACAAACAATGTTAAAGGGAATCACAGGTTTTACCATATTTACAAATATCTTTGTTGAGGTGCATTATAATGCTAACTTTTCTTAAATTGCTAACTTGCTAATTCATCAATGCGGTATATTAAAATTGTCAACATGGTGACATTAGTATATCAACACAAATTTAGTTGATATACTTATATCTTTGTGTTGACATCTATTTATAAAGTCAACACAAAGTCATAAGTATGTCAAACCAAATTTATGTTCACATATTAATTTCATCGTTTTGACATTTTTTAGATAATGTATTGACGAGTTAGCAATATAAGAAAAGTTAGCAATTGATCACACATCTATCTTTGTTACTATTGTACAAGTTTAAGTTTCAGTCACAATCAATGGTCCAACTTCAATAATCTTGTTTTGTCTAACATGATGAAATTTAAAAAAAAAAAAAAAAGGTTGCAACGCTGGAAATATAAGATAACTGATGGGCCAAAAAGAGAAAGAAGTTATTATGTGCAATGAAGCTGAATAGGCACGGGAGAGTTATGTACCCTTTCTTGGGATGTTTTATGTGCATATGAATGAGTACACCCCTTACATGTTTTTAATGGAGTACATATTTATTTGATCATTTTGGCAAACATACTCCTGCAATATCATTTCTTCTTGAGCCCATAAACCTAAGAACCGAACCAAAATCAACTGAATGTATTCATCGGTTGTGGATGTTTTATGTGCATATGAATGAGTACACCCCTTACAACTGAATGTACACCCCTTGTTAGTTTCGTTTTTTTGGTTTTACTGGTTCGATGCTGTGCACCCATATGCTCACCCCTAACAGTAAGGCCTTGTTTTTTTCATCATTTCCTTCTATCCTACTTAGTCATCGTCCAATACCTATTTTAACTTTTAAGAAACATTAATTATTCCCATTTAACTAGAAGACAGATCATTTTGAATGAGAGAGTTGTGCGATGAGAAAAGAAGAATAATGTTAAAGGGAATCATAGGTTTTACTATATTTACAAATGTCATTGTTGAGGTGCATTAATAATGCTAACTTTTCTTAAATTGCTAACTCATCAACGCAGTATATTAAAAATGTCAACACGACGACGTTAGTATCTCAACACAAATTTAGTTGATATACATATATCTTTGTGTTGACATCTATTTTTAAAGTCAACACAAAGTCATAAGTATGTCAACTAAATTTATGTTGACATATTAATGTCATCGTGTTGACATGTCAACCCAAAGATATAAGTACATCAACTAAATTTGTTTTGATATACTAATGTCATCGTGTTGACATTTTTTAGATACTGTATTGACGAGTTAGCAAGTTAACAATTTAAGAAAAGTTAGAAATTGATCACACCTTTACCTTTGTTATTGTACAAGTTTAATTTTCAATCACAATCGGTGGTCCGACTTCAATAATCTTGTTTTGTCTAACATGAAGAAATAAAAAGAAAGGTATTTGCAATGCTGGAAATATAAGATAACTGATGGGCCGAAAAGAGAAAGAAGTTGTTATGTGCAATGAAGCTGAATATGCACGAGAGAGCTACGCACCCTTCTTGGGATGTTTTGTGTGTACAGTACACCCCTTACATGTTTTTAATGGAGTACTCCCTCCGTTTCGTCATAGTTGAGTCATTTTTCCATTTCGGGAAGTTTCTTCATAGTTGAGTCATTTCCATATATGGTAACTTTTTTCTCTTTCTTAGTTTAGTCTCTCTTACTTTATTCTCTCACCTTTATTCACTTTATACTTTGTTCTCTTACCTTTTCCTCTCTCTTACTTTTTTTATCTATTTATTTAACACACCCAACATTCATTTCTAAAACTCCGTGCCCAAAAGTTCCGCCTCAACTATGGCGAAACGGAGGGAGTACATATTTATTTGATTATTTTGGTAAATATACTCCTGCAATATCATTTCTTCTTGAGTCCATAAACCTAAGAACCGAACCAAAATCAACTGAATGTTCTTGATCGGTTGTGGTTGTTTTTATATATATCGTCTAATTCAGTCCATACATTATTAGTTTCGTTTTTTGGTTTTACTGGTTCGATTCTGTGCCAGCCATATGCTCACCCCTAATAGTAAGGCCTTGTTTTTGTCATCATTTCCTTCTACCCTACTTAGTCATCGTCCAATTTTAAGAAACATTAATTATTCCCATTTAACTAGAAGATAGATCATTTTGAATGAGAAAGTTGTGCGGTGAGCAAAGAAGAATAGGAGAAACAAAGTAATCATCAAACCTGTCTTAAGAAAGGATTCTGCTGCCACAGTGAATCGTGCACGATTTAGTGTATGCAACACTACAGATTTCACCTGGAAAAGTAAAACAGCTACAATCAATACTCCATTATAGAGAACATAAGAGTAATTAAGGAATGGAAGAGGATTTGGCTGGAGAGGATTTGATATATTAACAACATGGAACCTCTTTATAAGAGCTCAGGATATATCCGCAGGAGAGTAAGCCAAATGAAATGAACAAGGATGGGTTTCTTTTAGAAATCATTATTCCGAGTCCAGTTCCAAGCTACATAACAGAGAAACTTGTAATTAGTTAGAACTCAAAGTCAGAAAAGAACTGCTACAGCGAACATAACAAAGAAGCATAATGTGGGGTGATATAAAGTAAATATGTACAATTCCCTTACCACCTCCCCCCAAGCACACACCCCACCCCCAAACAAATGAATGTTATTAAGAGCAAAAGGTACCAAAATCCAATCATGAGTGATATTGCAGATTCTCCACTCCATAATCTCATCAAAACAAAATTTTAGTGAAGCGTGATATTGACAATTGATTGAGATGAGATCACATTGCTCAAATACATTCGAGGACAGAGTAAATAATAGCTCTCACTTATTCCAATTTATATACTCCCTCCGTCCACGAAAAATAGACAAGATTGTGAATGGCACTGGGTTTTAATGTATAATTGGTAAAGTAAGAGAGAGATAGAAAAAGTAAGAGAGAGGAGGGAAAAAGGTAGTGAAATGTGTTAGTGGATTGTGGGGTCCACATTTAGAATGATGTGTAGGGTTAGTATTGGTTGAAAACTTTCCTTTTTGAACTTAGTCTATTTTTTTTGGACGGACCAAAATGGCAAAATTTGTCTATTTTTCGTGAAAAAGAACCAGATCTGAATAAATGTAAAATATATACCGGTTTCTAGCTAGCCCTGCCTGATGCCTGAGGTAAATGTTGATGCATATATAGTCAAAATGGAATTACCACAACAATTGAGTGATATATTGTGCAAAAAAACAAGATAGATGTATGATGAATTTTTCAGAAAAAGCAGTTTACACAGAATATGTTAACTACCTTGTTACAAATTCATGCAACAAATGCATCCTATCAGTTGACATGTGATGTGAGGTTATGATGTTGCTTAAGATAATGATTCATGCAATGCAACATGAACAAGCATACCAGATCGGCTATATTTCCAACACATTCTCCCTTCGCAGTGACATCTCCTATATTTTCTCCTTTGGCAAAGGCTTTGTATATTGGCGTTCGGGTCGAAGTTGATGTCACAGCAGCGACATTCTATAAGAAAACAAGGAACGTGTGTGAGATTAAGCAATTAAGTTTTTCAAGTGCTGCTAGATATTGATGGATTAACTATACAAATATTGATTAAACCTTAGCCACATTGGCAGCACATGCTAATGGAAGAAACAAGTGGGGGACAGCTGCAGTTGCCAACTCTACTCCAGCTCCCAACTCCATAAGGAGATCACCAGCATACCTAAGCTGTATGAAACTCAAAACATAAGATACTGAAGAGTCAAACAGTTGAACTAACAGAAATTTTAATGATAAATTCTATTCATTCACCACCAATTTTGATCTATTTGTTACCTGCTTTAAGTCATAGTCAAACTTCTTCCCTTGTCGAGCAAAGAGCATCTTCCCGACCCGCCCAGCACCATCCTATGTATACCACAGATTCTGAAGTTAGCTACTAATAAAGTGGAATTAACAGTTATTATTACCGTCCCAGAAATTGAAATCTCGCTTAGAAAATGCATTTTAAATGTTAGTACACTGATGCTTCTTCAACAGAAGTACCCTGCTCCTGAAATTTCACTTAGTCCTTTTATTTGAAGAGCTATAGTTAAACGTATATAATGGCATTCATACGAAATACAGGTGAAACTCAACTTAAGCTACATAACTGGCATCAGTGTAATAGAACTATTGAAGCTTTAGACATTAGTAGATACAGACAATGCCATTAAGAGAGCTTTTAAAAACTCACTAATACCTTTTAGATTCTGTGTAACGTTGGTGTTAATGAAAAAAAAATTTGTTCAACATATAAATTGTTCATCTGACTTGGTATATGTACCTTGAGAATCCAATTGATAGCTACAGCACCTGGTGCAGATCGATTCCTGGAGACTCCAAGTGAACTTAGGAGGGTTTGTGTGGTGAAAACACCCATGGCACCACCAAAGATGTGCTACAACGAAAAAAAAAACATCACTATCACCATCTGGAGTGGCTAGATTTGGCTAATTTCTATCAGGAAAAGTACCTTTATCGCTCTCCAAGTCATGTAAGGCACATAGGAAGGCATGACACTGTCTGGAAAACCTTCAGGAACAACGTAAGATCTTATGAATGTTAACAACTCCTGCAAGGAAAACAACAGAACTTAAGTAAAGAGACAACTTGATCCGTGATGAAAGATATGGTTTCAAGGATGCAGTCTCCATTCCCCACTATGTTTTCTTCATAAGTTGCCAGTTGACAAATATTATAGATGACCTTCCGTTTCACATCTACTACACAGCAATCCCCACAGTTATTGAATGTTAATAATCATGCATATATAGCTTGTATAACACTGAAATAAGCTAGTACCGCTACAATTTCTTTCTATGGTGGAAAAATGATAATTACATCAGTGTAAAAAACAGGGTATTTAAACTAATATGGATTGAAACCCTTGGAGATCTCAATGCTAACTTCAGAAAAAATAAGTTGGTTAAACTAATGCAAGGAATGCAGCCAATATGGAGATGAAAGAAGAAAACGAAACGGAAACAAATAGACAATACTGACATCAGCAGGGGATAACGGAGTCTGCAAGCAGACAGCACGAATGGAATTCTTCTTCAATTTTTTGGGAGCAACATTCCTAGGGCCGGTGTTGTCATCTGCGAAGTATTGCCAGCGTCTGCCATCAATCTCCTCGCAGCAGATCAACCTCAGGCTGGAATTGAGAAACTGATCGTCGACTAGGCCACCGAAGCTGGAATCCTGGAGCAGCGGGCGGTCGTGGGGCGCCACGGCGGCCGGTGAGGGCGAGGGCGGAGGCGCCGAGGCGAGGTTGGCGCTGATGCGGAGCGTCTCGCGCACGAGCAGGCGCGTGTCGGAGGAGGTGAGGGTTTGCGAGGGGGAATTGGAGGGGTTCTTCAGCTTCATTGCGTCGAGATCAAATTGCGCGACACAAATGTGTGTTCGTGTTCGTGTTTGTATTGGAGAGGAGAGATGGGAGAGAATGAGGCTAAATATAGCAAATTCGGAAACTATGTTTAGGAGCGGAGAATAAGAGAGATTTTATTGTTGTGATTTTGATTTTGTACTGTTCTTCTCTTTCCTGATGCACAGGTGGTGTAGGGAGGACGGAGAGGATTTTGATGGGGTGACGAGTGGAGGCACGGAACAAAGCCTGAAACCAAGACGTGGCAGATGCTCGTGTACACCGGCTCACTACGCGCTCTACTTTCGCTTTTTTTGACGCTGTGATTATAACATAACCGTCCAATAAAAAAAGTGTGCGCAAAAAATTATTCTTATGCAATTTCTGCATATATAAAAATGCGCAATATAGTATTGAATAATCATATGACAAAACATTTTAACTCAACATACTAGGTACAAAATAAATAAACAAAAACAAATAACATGTGTTCGTGCAATTTTGGACCAGACTTTCATACTTTATGTAGCATGCTCTTAGTATCAATTGAACTAATTTTGAAACTAAGCTCAAAAAGTTGGTCATCTAACTCTAGGAATCAAATGCGCCGCAAATTTCCGTTAGCGACCCAAATTAATAGTACCAAGATCACCGCATTGTCAGTTTAATTGGCTACTACGATATGTGCATGTAATTTCTAGATTTAATTTGTTTATAACCTATACGTAAGGGAAGAAGGCCACTGCTTTTTTTTAATTAATATCGGCATATGTCAATAATTTGGCAAGGGAAGGGCCGAAGGGTAATCGAGTCGTGTAGAATACATTAAAAATTTAAAACCTAGTAGTTTGCCTAATTCAATAATTTTGAAGTATAACAGTGTGACAAGAAATTGACTTACGAGGTTTACACGGCATATCCTATCTAAATTTGTAGTCCATTATATTTTCTAATTAAAATTAAATTGATCATTAGCATAGTTGTTGAATAAAATTGTATGGTCCCTCCCTCCGTCCATGATAAAGATGGAGTATCGTTTTTATCAAAAATAAATGTCCACAATAAACATCACATTTAGAGAAAATTATTTAAAGTTCTAAATATTCTCTTACTATCGAAAGGTGAATCGATCATTACAAAAGAGGCAAAGAGGGACGATGATGAAAATATCGATCTTTGATTTATAGTACCTAGAATTCTCTTAAGATGTGAAACGAAGACTGATAATTTTTTGTCTCTCTAACTAAAATTGTCATTAATTAATAATTATACTAAAAAACAAATTTATAACCTAGAACCAACACCTCCAGTAACCTTATAAGTTATAACCTATATGTGATGCATTCCCTTCGAATCATCTTATATAAAATTTCTCCATTGATCTCTTCGTATTTTCACTTTACATTTTTGGATCATTCGAGATCTAAATCAAAGATCGAAATTTTTGTTATTCTTTGATTTTCATCTTCGTCTATCTTTATTTCTTTTATAATAATTGATTCAACTTTCGGTTCTACCATGGAATCAAAACATAAGCTAAGACATTTGTAATGCAATATTGCTTTGGATTTCATCACGAAATTGATTGACACGCTTATTGCAACTCATTCTTTTTTATTAAATCCAACATATTCATGCATGTTTTATATGTGCAGTAGAAAGATGAAAAGAACTTCAATTCCAATTGCTACCGCTGCCAATTGAGATGTGCAATTTATAGGGGAAATTTGTCGCATTCAATAACTCTCTTATTTCTTAATTCTTAGAGCATCCGCAGCGGTGGAAAAAAATCCGTCCGTCCGTCCGTGCCGCTGAGCAGGCGTCGTCCGTCCGCTGCTGGAGCACGTCCGTCCTTGCCAGTGGCACGGCGCTGCTCTTAGCTAAGAGCACGTCCGTGCCGCTGAGCAGCACACGTGGCGGCTTCTTATTCGCCAACGGCATAGCCGTTGGCTTATTCAAATTTTATTTTTATTTTTATTTTAAATGCGAAATTAATTAAAAAAATGGTTTTAAATAAAAAAAATATTTTCCTACTTCCCAAAAAAATATACTCCCTCCGTCCCAGATAATTCGACCCAGTATTCCATTTCAAGCCGTCCCACATAATTTGTCCCACTTCATTTTTACCATTTTTGGTAGTGGACCTCATATTCTACTAACTCATTCCTACTCACATTTTATTATAAAACTAATATTTTAAAAGTAGGATCCACATCCCATCAACTTTTTCAACTCACTTTCCATTAGATTTCTTAAAACCCGTGCCAAGTCAAAGTGTCCCAAATTATCTGGGACGGAGGGAGTATCCGTTTTCTACCCACTTTTAATTTATTTTTCAAATTTTTCCCCCAAAATTAACATTTTCATTTATAAATATCCCCAATTCAACACAAAAAAAATCACATTCTAGGATTTCCCCAAAAAATCATATTTTAATTATGTATTTTTTTATTTTCTAGGATTTTAATTATGTATTTTTATTTTTTAGTATTTTAATTATGTAATTTTTATTTTTTAGGATTTTAATTATGTAATATTTATTTTTAATGTATTTTTATAACGTAGAAATATTTTTAGTAATTGAAGTATTTAAATTGAATAATAGAATGGTGGGACCCTTAAACTTGTCCTTAGCTAAGAGCACGGATGTGGGTGTTATACTCTTAGCTAAGGACAAGGAGTAAAAGTGGGTTCGGGCCCACTTCCGTGCTCTCAGCTAAGAGCACGGATGGGGATACTCTTACCCAATCAAAATACATATGCACATTTTCATAACATACAAATTCATTTGCCCAATTCCCTCTCCATCCTCTAAATTAAAACTCCACATCATATCACCATCTCCTCCGCATCAATTTATGATTTGAATTCAAAATCTAATATCATCATTTGTTTAGTTCCATTATGCAATTTTCAATATTCTAACTTTGGATATGTTGCGAAAGCTAGATGATATAGTTTATTCCGGAAGGGATAAGGCGTTTGCTAAGACATTTGCTCCTACACCAATAAATAATTGACACCTGTACACTCTTATGTGGCATCTTGTCACGCCCGCATTTTCTAAGGATAGAAAACACGGTGGATCGCGACTAGGGGAGGGATAAAGAAACGGGAAAGAAAGGGGAAAACAACGAAACTCAATCATAGCTCGAAATAATTGAAATAGCTCGAATAAAATCAAAGTACCATTTCGACAATCAACAACTCAAAAGAATATTATCTCAACAAGACAATAACTCAAAAGAAAGACAACAACTCAGCGGAAGCATTTCGAGAGTAGAATACTGCTATGTATGAAGACACAACATATTCTGGAGATTTGATAAGCATTCTTCACTTTTATGCTCAACACCCGCCGCACTCGTCACCGCTCAACCTGCACATAGGGAAAACAAATGCAGGACTGAGTACTTGATGTACTCAGTGAACAAATGCCAAAACAATTTTATAAAACAGTTATGTCATGCCGCCATTGAGTGACCTCGGGATTTTAATTCGAAAAGGCCCGAGACACTAAAAATATTTCACAAGCACAAACTTTCAACTCATCCTCAAATCCTTTTCCTCATCATTTCAAAAACACAATCATTTCTCCTTGAGTTATTTAAGAAACTGCCATATTTGTTCTCTAGAGTGTCGTGTAAGGTGGCCACTTTCCACGAGCACGAAAACCGGCCAACCCATTCGATGACTCACAGTCCTCATCGTGTACACTAGTCCAAGTAGGGACACACCCTTACTAGGACCCGAATTCGATTAAACTCATAGTAGGGACTCACTACCCACTAAGCAATCATCAACTCATCATCTCAACAACCTCAATATCATCAACCTCAACATCAACAACCTCAACAACATGTGAATGAGAGTATGGCCACAACTCGATCACCGGACCGGCCGACCTAAAAGACGGCTCACGATCCCCAATGGTGTACACTAGCCGCCTGAGTAGGGACTCACTCCCTAGTTAGACCCAAATTCGATTTCAATAGGTCTAGTAGGGACAACTCCCTTGCTACACAAACAAATAGACATTTCTCAAAATAAAAACATGGCATGACATACTCTTCTCAACTTTATTTTTCTCATAAAACGTATTTGAAACATAAATCATTTTTCTGTCAAGGTCGGGCATCATCTCACATCACATCAACAAATCGAGCAAATCACAAACCACTCAATAATCAACACATATTATCACGTAACATCACTCTCAATACTCTCACTTTAATCACAAATTTCACATCATGCTTGGAATTTAAATAATTGCAGTCACATAAAATGATGCTCAAACCGATATATATTAAATCAAAAGTTCTTGAAAACTTTAGGTCAAAAGCCCACAGTAAAAGTTTAGTTGGAAAGCCCACCTCAATTGTTTAAAGCCTTAACTCCTCTTTTCGTTCCATGAAACGTGTATATGTAAAATCTCATCTGGTGAAGCATCTTTAATCAGCCCAATAATTTGTTTGATTAGTCTGTCCAGTCTAGCTCCTTTATTTCCATCTGCTCATTCCATGACATCCTTGAATTAAATCACCAGCTTAATACTTTATCACTCTAAATCTATAAATTACTAGTTTGAAAAGGGAAGGCCCTTTTCCCTTTTCTCTCCCACGTGAAGTTGAAGATAATGGGATTTGAAACCCCCAAATGTCCTCCTTCTCCCCTCTGTCGTCTTCTTCCTCTCTCAAATCTAGGCTCTTCATAAATTTGAAAATTCAAGTCACTGACTTTATCTCTTTCTCAAGCTCTCACTCCCTTCTATTCTCCAATCAGATAAACCCAATCCCGACACCAGCTCCCTCGGTGATCTCTCTCTCTCTTCCATGTTCAAGCTCACTGCCGCTTCTGAAATTCACCGGCGCGCGAGCTGCAACGCCGCCGTCACCATCGCACACCTCCTCCGTGGCACCGCTGCTGTCCCAGATGAGCAGCCGTGATTGCTGCGGCTGAGTACAGCCCCGTGCTGTCCGTCGCCGCCATCGCAGCACACCCATCGTCACCTCCTCCGCCGCTGCTGCACTTCTGTCACCTCGCATCCTCTCTCTTTTCCCTCGCTGACAACGCAGCGCTGCTGCTGTCACGATGCAGCGCTGCTGCTATTCACACCCGATGCCTGCACCATCGTCCTCTTCATCTCCTCCTTCGGTCTCCGTCGAAATCACAGTGGCTTCAGCGCCGTTGCCGGTATCCACTCACGCCGCTGCTCTGGCCCACTCGGAGCCACGCCGCCATCGCCGAAATCTTCTTCTCTTTCGTAGTTCTACTGTTCTCCTCCTTCCCTCTCGCGATTTATGTATTGTCAGTCGTGACACCGCTGCGCTGCCTCCAGTGTCTAGTCACGCCGCTGGATTCGTCAACGTTCAACCACCGCCGTCGTCCTTGCGGTGACTACTTGGCTGCTCGCTGATGTGAAGAGCTACAACTCTTCGCTGCACTCTCGTTTCTCTTTTAGATTTTGAACGAATGTGGGGAACAGATTTTTGTGAGCATGTAAATCATTGATCCTCTTTCCGTAGTGTTTTGTTGGGTATTTTGAAGGGATTAGTGGTAACAGATTTCGATGAGTGAGGAACGTGATGCTGGCGGTTTTAGGATTTGGCGAAAATTGTGATGCACGAAATGTGGAACAGAAAATAGGGAATTAGTTCGGCTGAAACACTGAAATTGACTTGGGCCAACACTAAGTGGACTTCCTCAAGGAAAAAATAATTGGGCTTTGTAAAAGAATAATTGTAATAGGTCCTTATGTAAAATTCTTCTGTCGACAAAAGAAACAAAGGCTAAAATTTTCAGGTCCGCAAACGACGTCCTTTCGAAAACAAATAAAAAGGTAGAAAGGTAGAAAAAGTCGGGGTGTTACAATCTACCCATCTTAACAAAAATTTCGTCCCGAAATTTGCTTACGTCCTTCAACTAAAAAAATTTCTACATCATCTTATCTTCCAATTTCGAAGCAGCTTCCTTGTCTTGTCGCCACTTTCTAGGTTACACAAGATTATACTATACTAATTTAAATCACAAGTACGATCCCTCGTCGTTGCATAGTTACGTCGCTTAGCATCAGCTCTGCTTGTCTCGCACCCTCTTTCATGTTTGAAGCTTCATTTGTCTTCTCTATCCTCATCTTCTTGAAATCTTCCTCGCATTCTCTTTCTCTATATCGTTCAGGGGAAACGATAGGAAATAGTAAAATAGTCCACCCATTAAGCAAGCTCCAACGTTTCGCCGCATTCCAAGAACTAGAAAAAGTTTCATGGTCCACCGTCTTCCATTTAAGTTATGAAGTTTCTATTTCGTATGTCTCTTTGGTTTGAAATCGCTTTATTCTGCCTAGAAAAGTTAGATTTAGTTATCGCCTTTAATTTCTGAGTGTCTGCATGTGTTTTCAATTGAGTGGGCTAGATCTGAAGTTGTTGATCGAAATTTGTAGTTTTGTTTCAGTTTAAGTTTCGTGCATAAGTTTCCTGTTCCGCGTAGATATTACCACCTTGCATGTCAGTTAGTAGAAGTAATCTGCAGTTTCAGTTGTTCATCTTAGGTTGAGCATTTTAATTAATGGATCTTAAGTTTGAATTTATGAATCTGAGTTTAGTTATGGAGTTTGTGTTCATATTGTTTTCTGTTAATATTTGTTGAAGAATAAAACATCGCAATCTACTTTTGCTTTGACCACTTTTACTTTTGGGTTACTTTTTACTTTTGTCTTTAACTTTTCAGCTGTACCATCCAGATCTGTCAGAAAGCCACCCAGCCACCAGAGAAGCCCTGTTGTCTAAGTTTCCTCATTTAGTAACTGTTTACTTTCCACATGCCTCTGAGATACTTTGCTCCCTATTTCCTCGAACACAACCACATGTCTGTCATTTTCACGCTTATTAGTCAGTAAAGTACCATCTTTATTTCCCGCCTAGGTAGAATCTCAACCCCAAAAGCGTGGTAGCTAACCAAAACCACCCAGGAATATCACCACAGTTATCCGAACGTGTCCATCCTTGTGGGATTCGACCCTTACCTCCACTATACTAACTAGTAGAAGTGGGCTGAGGAAATTAATGTAAGAGCCAATATGTGCAAGAGGATACATACTCCCTCCATTAATGATTGCAAGTCCATATTTGACATTACACTGGTTTGAAAAATGTAGAAGAAAGAGTGAGGAAAAGAATTAATGAAAGGTGGATCCTACTTTTATGTATTCATATTAGTTTTATAATGAAATGTGAGTGAAATAAGGTTAGTAGAATATAGGTTCACTACTAAAAGTACTAAAAAACAATGTGACATTTATTGGTGAACGAAATGACATAATGAGATGTTTATTGATGGACAAAAGGAGTAGAATAATAATAAAAAAAAGTGGCGGCGCTCACCTATCGCTCATTAAAGCGCGCTCAACAAATGGCTGAACGCTTACCTATCGCTCATAAAAACGACGTTTTTGATGGATAAAGGGAGTAGCATACAAATAAAAACGAGATGACGGTGCTCAGCTGTCGCTCATCAAAGCGCTCAACAAATGACCGAACACTCACCTCTCGCTTATTAAAGCACACTCAACAAATAAAATCTCATTGCTATATTAAATGTTGTGACACATCATTTTTATATTTCCTAGTTTATTTAAACAACTTTAAATTTATATGATTCTCTTCATTTAAATTATTAATTTTTTTTTTGTTTTATTGTGATTTTAACAAAATTCTAATGGTACATGTTAACACAAAAAATACAAATAAAAAAAGGTAATTCAAGTACTATCTTTGCCGATTTGCAATATAATACTAATATTCATTGCAATGTTATAATAATCCAAATTCAATATATAAAATAAATAGTAAGTTAATATAATTGTCTTATATAAATGGAGTATGTTTTCATGACATCTCTCATCGAGATAATTGATTCTTAACAATCTACATACTATAATATTCGTCTATATTAAAATGCTCTGATATGATGTACTCCTGCTAGGCACTATCTGATATGCATATGAAACCTTTTTCCAAAATTGCAATTAGATGATTAAGAAAACAGAAATTACATTGCAACTCAGACTCAGGTGAAGGAACGGAAAGTCTTTTCATCCTCTGCTTTCTTCACTCCATTGAATTCCGAAGCCCTCGCCGTCCACACTCTACACTCTACACTCCATCTCGGTGCATGTTTCTCTCTCAAAATCACCGCCGCGTTAAAACGCTTATCATTCCGGAACCCTAGCCATCTGCTAGCTTCTTCGCCGGGGGATCCCCTCTATTTCAAGTGCGCGGCCGCTCTAAATTGATTACAATCGCCCTGCAAACATGGCGAACTTAGCCCTAACTGGAATATTGGAAAAGGTAAACACACCTCATTGCTGATTTCGTCCACTTTTTTTTCCCCCTCTGCCGTGTATGGCAGGCAGGATGTGATTGATTGATATTTTGAATGATTTTGGGGGTGCAACGCAATGCAGATGACTGGTAAGGATAAGGACTACAGATACATGGCAACTTCTGATTTGCTTAACGAGTTGAACAAAGAAGGGTTTAAACTCGATGTTGATCTCGAAGCGAAGCTTTCTAACATTGTCATTCAGCAACTCGATGATGCAGCAGGCGATGTTTCCGGATTAGCTGTCAAGTGGTCTGATCCCACTGCTTGCTTAATTCACTGTGTTTTGTATTTGCTTCTTAATTTTTTTTATTGATTTTTTCTCTGCTTAAATTGTTGTGAATTTTATATTACTTCAAATGATTTTCTTCAGTACCCATTTACACTCTTGCAGATGATAAAATTTCCATGTATACAGTAGCTTCTAAGTTTTAGTTCTACTTTTATATTGCATGAATTAGAATGGTTGAATTGTACTGGATAGGTAAAGTAGATGCTGTATCGTTAGCTACGCATAGTTAAATGTGTTTACTTGGCAACACAACCATGTGAGTGATACATCTGTTTGTGAAGAATGAGCTTTCAGGACTACTTCCATGATATAGAGGAGTTCTTTCAAAAGGTTGCCAAACTATTATATGAACTGACTTATCTGCATGGAGATGGAAAAGTAGATCCAGAAGTTATAGTTGTATGCTATGCTGGTGAACTATAATCTAATTATATATTGTTATGTTTCTGTAAATTCCTAGCCTTGTTCCCTTGGTGAAAAAAATCCACGAGCAGCAGGTTCTTGAGATGACTAATAAGCTTTGTGATAAATTGCTCAATGGGAAAGAGCAAAATCGTGACATTGCCAGCATTGCTGTTAAGACAATTGTTGCTGAAGTTCCTAATGCAACTGTTGCACAATCTGTTCTTGTATCCATTTCTCCCAAGTTGATACGAGGAATAGTCACACAGGTCAGTGTGATATATATTTCTTTCAGTTTTTCCTTCTACTTGACTAGCCAAATACCTTCTAAAGCAAACTAAACTAGTACCTATACTAAGCTTGTCCTGTCATTTCAATTTTGTGAGTTAGTAGAATATGTAGAAACTATCTCTGCCGGAGCGATATGGCATCATTACTCTTGAAACTTAATTGATTTTGCTTCAGATGATAACAGAGGTTTTTGTTCATGACTTCCTTTAATGGTTGGTTTTATATTCCAAATTTTCAATGAAACTGACCCTGACCAAAGGGTAAGTGACCTATAAAAGATCACCTTTTGTGTGGTGAAGCTTCTTGAAGTAAAAAAAGGTTTAGATATCGAAGTTTCTGCTCATGTTAAACATTAGGATATGTTTAAAATATTACTCCCTCTGGCCCATTAAAAATGAAACGTTTTCCTTTTTGGGTTGTCCCATTAAAAATAAAACGTTTCCTAAAAATGGAAACAACATCATCTGAACTTTTTCATATCTCTTACTTTATTCTCTCCTCATTAACTCACAAAACAACACGACATAAAATCTCGTGCTGAAAAACAAATGTTTCACTTCTAATGGGACGGAGGGAGTACGTGTTAAATGACGATGTTCACACCAGGGGGAAACTGCTGAAGATATTAAACATTAAATGGTACTCCTTTCAATTAGGCTAAGCTTATGATGAGGTAGTTGTTCAGGAGTCCAGAGGAGCTTCAAAGGTTCAGTATGGGTATAAGTAGCATGATTGGTCATGCTCCACTAGTAAGAATCTCATCACTAAAAATATCATATTTGTCTATATGAGTTAAAACTTAAAAAGTAGATGAAAATTATCTAGACTATGAGGTTGTGCAATTCTTGCAGCACTTTAAAGCAGATTCATGTCTTTCTGGTTTTTTCTCTATAGACTATGTGGATGCTATTAACCTGATTTTTCTAATATGTTTTGGATTCATCTAGACGAATTAAGTTTTATTAGGTTTACCATCTGACTATTGCAAAGTAGAGTAGCTACTCTCCTTTATAAAATGCACTAGAATTCTGAGAAAATTAAATGAAGTTCTTGAATTAAAAAACTAGTTATAAAGCTTTGAAGTGTTCGAACAATCAAATCAACGGTTTAATTGTGTTGTATTTTTTATGTCTTATTACAAATTTACAGCAACACGAGACGTGCCTTTTATTTTCTCTTTCCAATTAAACTTATTTTATTTCTTTCTCTAGGCGATGGGCACAGAAATCAAATGTGAATGCCTTGATATTTTGTGTGATGTTTTACACAAATATGGCAATCTAATGGCATCCGATCATGAGGTGCTGCTGAGTGCACTTTTGCCCCAGTTGAACACCAATCAGGCCAGTGTGAGAAAGAAGGCTGTTTCATGCATTGGTAAGGTTACTGATCCTAGTGTACTCTAGAACAATGTACCATTTTGTTTCGTATTCTCAAATGACCTCATAATTCCTTGAGATGGTGTAATGTAAAACTTCTGTTGCAGCATCACTGGCTTCAAGCTTGTCGGATGATTTGCTGGCAAAGGCTACAGTTGAAATCATCCTGCTTTTGAAAAACCAAACAACAAAATCAGAACTTACTCGTACAGATATTCAAATGATTGGGGCGTTGAGGTAAGTTGTTGAGCAGTTCTCTCTCTCTCTCTCTTTTTATTGTTACATGCGTCTATATAACTTTGCTGGCACAACATATCTACTATACTATGTTATATAACTTTGCTGGCACAACATATCTACTATACTATGTTCATCAAGTTACATTACTGTTTCAAGTGCAGTTTAGGAGCAAAGTTCTAGTTGCAATAGCTCATCTCTAGGTGAAAATCTGCTCAGTTCTAGTGGATTAATAAACTAATTCTTCAGGGTTGTTCCTTTACTACATGCTACATTGTAGAAGTGAATGAATTAATTGACAGTTTAATACTCATACAGCGTTGGACTGTTAGTCTGATCCATTACTATTAGCTAGGTTGGATATAGATGCTTTGGTTTACTGGGATTGGAAAAAATTTAATTGTGCACATGTTCATTCTAGGATGGTATAGTAAAGTGGCAGTTGTTGAATCCTTATGTTGGACTATTTTATTTGGAACAAGTCTACTTGGTAATGAAGTTAAACTGAAAAGCAGACTGATTTTTAGAGGAAATTTTCTGTTCTTAATTAGAAATTCCATAGATATTTCCTAAAATGTAGTATCATTGTATTTCAATATGTGACTTTTGTAAACATGCTACTGATTTATGAGGTGTCTCATAGTGAATGATCTTTGGATTTTTTTGTTATGAAGCCGTGCTGTTGGCTATCGTTTTGGTCCACACCTCGGAGACGCTGTTCCTATTCTAATTAACTACTGTAATAATGCATCAGAGAATGACGAAGAGCTTCGTGAGTATAGCTTGCAGGTACTTTGTTTATTCTTGTTTTATTTTTATTTTTTTATTACTATTTTATTAATTTATTCTCCCACTTCTTTGTTGCATTTTTCCTTTAAGGCATCGTATATGTTCTGATGTAGGCATTAGAGAGTTTTCTACTTAGGTGTCCCAGGGATATCTCTTCCTACTGTGACCAAATCTTACATCTTACTTTGGAATTTCTGAGTCATGATCCAAATTTTACTGATAACATGGAAGAAGACACAGATGACGAGAGTTATGTGGAGGAGGAAGATGAGTATGTTTTAATATTTATTGTCTGTGAAATTATGCTCGAGAAAATATGTTCTCATGGTTATTTTATGCTTGTAGTGATAGTGCTAATGAGTACACTGATGATGAAGATGTAAGCTGGAAAGTGCGGAGAGCTGCTGCCAAATGTTTAGCTGCTTTAATTGTTTCTCGGCCTGAGATGCTTTCAAGACTATATGAAGAGGTATACAGTCTATCAGTTTTTCATCCCTGCCACTTGCTGTAACATGGAGGGTTTTACAGTTAAGTGGCTCGCATTGAGATTCTCAGAACTGAAAGACCTGTATGCTTTGGCTACATAAATTGGTTTTGAATATCATACTCATGACAGCATTCACATGGAAATCGTTATGCATGATTGTCAGTACCTGTACCTATATTTTTGTCCCCACTAGAACTGTAACTTGTCCCTGGAGGTTTTATATTGCTTACTTTTGTCCCCACTTTGGCTATTATATACTCCCTCCATCCCATAAAAATAAGGACATTTGGGACGGCATGAGAATTAATGCATAATTCGTAAAGTAAGAGAGAAGAGGAGAAGGGTAGTTAAAATAGTGTTAGTGGATGGTAGGACCCACATTACCCACATTATTATTAGTGTTTAATGGTGGCCCCTAGTGGAGTTGGGGAGAACTTTCCATAAATGGAAATAGCTATTTTTATGGAAGGACGGAAAAGGTAAGTGTCCATATTTTTACGGGACGGAGGGAGTATTATCATTCAAGAGAGACCAATTGATATATGTCATGAGATCTTAGAACTTTTTTCCAAAATAAATGGCACAAAAAGATATGAAGCTTTGTGTGAGCTGGGCCAGCTGGCAAAATTCGAAAAACTAACGAGATACACACAATATACAACTCTTTGGTTCTACTCTACTCTAAAAGATGAATGTCACGAGAGAGTGTTCTTTCTATAAGTTCTTGTTCTACTTTCTGATGAAATGCATGCAAGTAGAATGCCAACGTAGTAACTGCAGCGGATATTTTCTACAAAAGTTTATTTGGGGGAGGGCATGGAATCATGGATTTAAAACCCTTTTGGTTGATCATTAAGAAAGAGTTGAGCTTCTTATTGGTTTTTATCACATGACACAAATTTTAATAGCTGAAGATATAACAAACCAAGGCATTCATGTTAAGGAAGACTCATGTGCCAGAGCCATGTTTATTATGTATACAATATTTGATCGTGCCCTCAGTTAGCCCTTTTTGATCTAATAACTGGTCAAAGCTTGTGGTACTACTATATACACTGTAACTGAATTCTTTCTAAAATCAAGCATATGATATAACTACCTTAAGGTTAAGCATCTATTTCTTGGTATTCATGGATGAGAGATTTTCCTTTTCTGTTAATATGGAATGTGAGAAATGTAGACAACTAGACATGATGGTCAATCGATGTTTTTTCGATATGCAAGATAAGTCCTTTCTTTTGTTCTCTGCATCTATTGTTTCTTTCACTCACGGATAAGCTGTATGAAGAACTGAGTTTGTAACCCTACTCATTTCAGGCTTGTCCAAAGTTGATTGATAGGTTTAAAGAAAGGGAAGAGAATGTCAAGGTATTAATTATATTGTGTATGTGCGACAGTGAGGCTGCTTCTTCTTCTTCTTCTTCTTCTTCTTCTTCTTCTTCTTCTTCTTCTTCTTCTTTTATCTAATGGATTATGCTGTAGATGGATATCTTCAATACGTTCATTGAATTACTAAGACAAACAGGAAATGTTACAAAAGGCCAGACAGATTTTGATGAATCAAGGCAAGTGTATATTTCCTTCTTGGTTGCTTGGATTTTCTTCTGTTGTGTATTAAATCCCATTTATTAGTTTATTGCTCATAGAATTTGATGAGCTTCTGTTTGTACATAAGGCGATTAAACGAATTATGTTGCATAGTGCTTTTATTTTCTCTTATACATACTGACTTCATATTGTTAGTAGTATGTTGAATATTTTGATTTCATGTTTGTCAAACCACTGGTCTCCTGCATGTTGATTATATATCTGGAAAAAAAAAACAAACAAAAAAGATCATAGCTGGGGTAGGACTTAGCATAAACTTTTCTAGTATCTATTAGATGCTCATCATCCACTTGTGGCAATTACTAACCAAAATTGCCAATATTCTCAATGTGTTTCTTCTTTTCTGTATAGTAATATAATGATGCTCCATCCATGGAGCAAAATACACTGCCGTTGTCCGCATTTGCTGATCGGAATTTGTTTATTCTTTCTATTATTGCAACATTATGCAGTCCTAGATATCTATTGAAGCAAGAGGTGGCAAAGATTGTTCGATCTGTAAATAAACAGTTACGTGAGAAATCTATCAAGACAAAGGTAGAATAAATTACAAGATACTGTGTGGTATGCAGAATCTTGAGCACTGGGAGTTCATAACTTAGGTTGTTCTGCAGGTTGGAGCTTTCTCTGTTTTGAAAGAACTGGTGATAGTTTTGCCTGATTGCCTTGCAGACCATATTGGATCTCTGACGCCTGGAATTGAGAAAGCACTTTGTGTAAGATTTTTTCTGTTTTTCCCTTTCATGTTTTGAGTTTCATTATTTCATGTTTTCCTAGAACTTTGATTATATATTATGCATTTACCTCTTCGACAGGACAAATCTTCTACCTCAAATTTAAAGATTGAAGCTCTTGTTTTTACTAGATTAGTGTTGGCCTCACATGCTCCTGTTTTTCATCCGTACATCAAGGTACTGTCTAATCAAGTTGGTCACTGATTTATATAGTTCCTCAACTATTTGTTACATGAATGTCACAACACAATTATTTTTTGTTTAGTTTTTTGTTTTCTTCAGAATCAGATTAGTACGTCTATTTTTATTATTAATACTTTGGGGAACTTACATTTTTAATCCCTTAAGGGTAATGGACTTGTTAGTCAATTTCGAGTTATAGCTTTTTATGCATACAAACAAAGGATGCTATAAATGATATTTAACACTTAATGCTTGTCATGGCACAATAACGTTTGTTTTTTTAATCCTTTTATTGTTTCCAGGAGGTCTGGTTTTCTGTATTTATATTTTTATTCTGGTTTATATACATGTTGCATTTCTCAATGTTTATGGATGTTTGGCGAGGATTGTGCTGGAACTTCACTTGATGAGAGAGATGCCATACAATGGAAAATCACTCCTGTAGTACTTACTAGTTAATATTAAGAGCACAGACCTCTATACTGAATGTTTAACGATATATCAGGGGGTAACAGGACCTGTTTAGCTTTCTTGCCTGAATCTTGGGTCTCGAGGCTTTGATTCTTTCATTTAGTTCTGTGCTGATATAAAGTTTGGTGAGCTTTAATATCAGGCTGAAAAAAGTTCTCCTATTTTCTGCCTAATTAGATAAATACTTTGGCTGTAATGATTTTATCATTCATTTTGTATTATTCCTTTAAAATAATTGTATGGTTGATGTTCATGAATTTGAAAATGTTCTAATTCTATGAAATATTGTCATAGTTCTGTACTGAGTATCTGTGCCTGTTTTCTTAGGCAATATCTGCTCCAATCATATCTTCTGTTGGTGAACGGTATTATAAAGTTACAGCAGAGGCATTAAGAGTATGTGGAGAACTTGTTCGTGTCGTGCGACCAGATATTGAGGTTTTCTTCTTATCATTTGAACATTTGAACCTATAGCTTACTTGTTAGGAGTATTTACCTCTGAAAATGTAATTTTTATCTTTTTGTCCAGGTATTTGATTTTGATTTTAAACCCTATGTCCATCCTATATATGCTGCTATCATGTCACGTTTGACCAATCAAGATCAGGATCAGGTTAGCAACAGTCTTGCAGCTATATCCTGTGCTCTTTCTATTATCATGTCTTACTCCTATCCTTTGCAGGAAGTGAAAGAATGTGCAATTTCTTGCATGGGACTTGTGGTTTCTACATTTGGTGATCATCTCGGGGCAGAGCTACCTTCATGCCTCCCTGTGCTTGTTGATCGAATGGGAAATGAGATTACTCGTCTTACAGCTGTCAAGGTTAGTCATTTAATGGATTTTGATTTATATAACACTAATTTTTTTTTTCTTTTATATACAACTATGTGCAAGTTTTCATTATTGGACAAACTTTGTATTCTGAGTTGGATGTTCCTTTATGTTATGTGGGTCTAGCAAACTAATCCTTCTATCTCCAAAATTTTAATCAACTTCCCAAAGATGGAGTATGATGACTGAGAAATGGGTGGTGTTATTGGTTATTGGGTACATTTAATGGATTTTGATTTATATAACATTTTATGATTTTTTTTTTCTTTTATATACAACTATGCACAACTTTTCATTATTGGACAAACTTTGTATTCTTAGCTGGATGTTTCTTTATGTTACATGGGTCTAGCCATCTAGCAAACATACCTTCTATGCCCAAAATGTTAATTAACGCCCCAGAGATGGAGTATGGTGACTGAGGAAATGGGTGGCGTTATTGGTTATTGGGTACACAAGAAGCTGCCTGCATGTGGTCCATGACTGGGATGGTGTTTTGTTTACTTAAATGTATGAATATAATGTGTGTGTGTCCACCAGCTTCTCTATGAGAAATGCACATGGATGCATGATGCCTTTGGTAACAAACTGCGCACAAATGAACCTAAGAAGAAATGAGGAATAGTGCTGATAGCTATTTAGTGACTGGAGATTGATATGCATCAAATTGTAACATGACTTTGGTTACTCTATCATCTCATCTGCCACTTAGTCCAATGGGTGAATGGTGAACCCATAAACTGCATGAACATTATTTATGTTGCATCACCTAGCTGTAAGGACTTCTTCTGTTTGTTTAAGCAGTGGAGTATTATCAACTAAACATATATGAATCATTTTGAATGACACGTTACATTTGGTTTACTGTTTCATTTGTAAATCGCCATACCCTTATTCTATTTTTTTTCCAGGCATTTGCTGTCATTGCTGCTTCTCCTCTGCACATTGACCTATCGTGTGTTTTAGAGCATGTAATTTCTGAGTTGACTGCATTTCTAAGAAAGGTATAACCTACTACTCTTCCCTTTCAAGTGAATTTTTCCATATGGTGTAAACCGAGCTGTTTTGATTGTTCTACTTGAATAGGCCAATCGAGCGCTAAGACAGGCTACACTTGGGACACTGAACACACTTATTGTAGGATATGGCGACAAAATTGGTTCAGCTGCTTATGAAGTCATTGTTGCTGAGCTTTCAACTCTGATCAGGTTTAACAATATTTGATCTATTGTCAATGCACCAAACTATTGCTGGCTTTTTTTTTTTTTGTTAACGAGATAAGTTTCCATTTGTAAATCTTGATTCTACCTTTTTTTTCTTTTCAGTGACTCAGACTTGCATATGGCTGCTCTTGCATTGGAATTGTGTTGCACATTAATGGCTGACAAAAGATCTGGTCCGACTGTCGGTCTGACTGTCCGAAATAAAGTTCTGCCACAAGCTCTGACTTTAATTAGAAGCTCTCTGCTCCAGGGCCAGGCCCTTCTGGTACTAATTAGTAATTTTATATTTCATTGATTAATACATGTTATAGCCTTATAAAAAGTTTGATTCTCTTTTACTCTGTCTTTTGGAAAATCACAGGCACTACGAAATTTCTTCACTGCGCTGGTTTACTCGGCCAACACAAGCTTTGATGTACTGCTTGATTCTCTTCTTTCTGCTGCCAAACCATCTGCCCAGGCTGGTGCTGTTGCGAAACAGGCTTTATTCTCAATTGCTCAATGTGTGGCTGTTCTCTGTCTATCTGCTGGCGACAAAAAGTGTTCCTCTACAGTTAACATGCTTACAGACATCTTAAAAGCTGATAGCAGTACCAACTCTGTATGCAAATCTGGTTTTGTCTACACCTTAATTTTCTCTGAAGCTCTATTTATAAGTTACTATTAGTTCTGAAGTAGGCATTATCTTGATGAATGTTGTGCTCAAACTTATGCCCATGGCATAAACTTGTACATTTATTACAAACCCTAACTAAACAAACTGGCTCACCCATGCTGTAAGTATTTGCTTGAGTCTGGAACCTTCTTCAGATCTTTGATGTCACGAGAACTTTATTGAACTATAACTGAGTCTGGTCCTAAAATATTTTTATTTGCTATTAGAATAGTTAATAAGGCAGGTTCTAAGATATATTATTATGGCCAATGTAAAAGAAACAATTACATATTATATGTAAGACTGGATTGTTGGATAATGGATATAATACTTGGCAGCTTGTGCCTGTTGACTGTGGGACAGATCACAGATGTTGTGAACATGTTGAAAGTAAATACAAAAAGCCTTACATGCTTTCAATAATTCTGTACTATTTCTTGTATGGCACTTACATGTTGAAGGTAAATACACAAAGGGCACAATCTTCCTTTGTGATTTAGAAATTATTTTTCCTTTTTCTTTGCATTCTATATGTTGTATTGTTTTTTCCGCCATATCTTATGGTTCTGTAAGCTCATGAAGTTCATTTGTTCAATCCTTATTGCACAATAAAGTTTTGGTTATATGGCATATATCCAGTGCTCTTATGGTTTTGCCGTTATTTCTCATAGGCCAAGCAACATCTCTCCTTGCTGTGCTTGGGAGAAATTGGCAGGAGAAAAGATTTAAGTTCTCATGACCACATAGAGAACATTGTTATTGAGTCTTTCCAGTCGCCATTTGAAGAAATAAAATCCGCTGCATCTTATGCCCTGGGAAACATTGCAGTCGGGAATCTGCCTAAATATTTGCCTTTCATCTTGGACAAAATTGATAATCAGCAAAAGAAGCAGTATCTGTTGCTCCATTCTCTGAAGGAGGTGTGTTCCTCTTAGATCCATGCATTTAAGAGATACTAGTGTCTTCTGATTATTTAGTCATACTTGAACTTGATAAACACTCACCTTCTTATAGGTCATCGTGAGACAATCTGTAGATAAAGCTGAATTTGATGATTCCAGTGTTGACAAGATCACTAAATTGCTATTTAACCACTGTGAAAGTGACGAAGAGGGTGTTCGCAATGTGGTGGCTGAGTGCCTGGGGAAAATTGCTCTTATTGAGCCTGGTAAACTTGTTCCTGCTCTTAAGGTATCTACTAAAAAGAAGTAATGTGCTTTTGAGCTTTTCTATAAGCATAATACACCTGATATTTCTTGCATTGAGTAATATACTTGAAATATTCTTGCAGGAGAGGACATCCAGTCCTGCTGCATTCACCCGGGCAACTGTTGTTATAGCAGTGAAATATTCTATAGTTGAGCGGCAGGAGAAAATTGACGAGATTCTGTACCCAGAGATTTCTACTTTCTTGATGCTTATCAAGGATCAAGACCGGGTAATTGTCAGAAACCCACTTTGAATAAATTTTAAGAGTCATCAGTTTTCCCAATGTTTTGGTTAGGAGAAGGAATTGCATTTTAAATACCTCATTTGAAGATCCTTGACCATAAATGCAAATTTTCACGGTTTATTGGTCTATATGCAGCATGTGAGACGTGCTGCTGTTTTGGCCCTGAGTACTGCTGCTCATAATAAACCAAACCTGATAAAGTCGCTGTTACCAGAGCTATTGCCACTCCTCTATGATCAAACAGTAATAAAGGTAAGTGCTTCAGTATAACTCACAATCATAGATAATGTACCTTCCAAATGCTATCAGATGCATTCCCGTTGACCAGGAGTGTGTTCATATTCTAAGATGCTTGTCTTAAACCAATCAACACTTTTCTTAAATAAGCAAATGATTCTATTTGGCATGGCTGTATATTGTTACCTTTTATCATGTCAGCCTTAAAATGGAAACTATTCTTTATAATGGATGCGATTTTAAATTGCCTCCTTTTACTTATGTAATACTATTATGAAGCAAGTTCCTTTCAATTGTTCCGACTACACTCTTCTGGTTGAAGTATATTGCATTCATTGAATTAAGGGTTACTTCATGGCCTGACCTTGGGCCAAATAACCAAACGACCCGACCTTCATAATTATCAAAACAAATCGTGACTTTAGGAGAAGTTGCAATATGACCCATGCCTAAATTTTAGGCTCAAAATTATGGGAGGCCCGAATCTGTTTTAAATTTAACACGGCATCGAGTTTGGGGCTTCCACATCAGAATATTAAGCCAGGAAATGCAGGCCTGGGCCATAATTGCAACATTTTGAATAAGGTCAGGTTTCCCTTCTGAGATTTGTGAGGATTGGGCCATTTTTGCAACTTGACCCAAAGGTCAGGCCATAAACTACGATTAATCCTTGAATTTAATGGCATACAGGCCCCTCCAAATCTTATGGATGTTAGATGTAAGCTGTCTATCTGTAAGCTTCTTGACTAAAGAAACCAAGTAATTCTTGGATGGCTTTTTAGGAATTACTCAGAATGGATTCTATTATGTCATGTTTAAACATTCTGTTGTAAGGGTCTTAAATAAAGACCGGCTTGAGAAATTGCTAATAATGTGATCTCTTGCTTCACATTCAAACATTCTGACTTGAGTTGAAAATATGTTCTAAATCTAATTCTACCATGAACTGTAAGTTTTCTTTTTGTCAAAGCATTTGGAATTTTCTTCTACAATTGGAGTTTTTCTCCTGAATTCATGCATGCTATATGGTTTTCTGCCTTATAACTATTCATGATGTTGTCGATTCTTCTCAAGCAAAACATTTTCTCTCTTTTTTGGCTTGCTTAAATGTAACACCCCACATTTTGTTATCACTTTATTTGCCTATAGCAGCAGCATAATATTTGGAAATAGGAACTTATAAAGTATTATTCTGAAATTTCTCTTTGCAGAAAGAATTGATCCGGACAGTAGATCTTGGCCCTTTCAAGCACACAGTAGATGATGGGCTTGAATTGAGGAAAGCTGCTTTTGAATGTGTGGACACTTTGTTAGAAAGTTGCCTTGATCAAGTCAACCCATCTTCGTTTTTAGTACCATACCTCTTATCTGGTTTAGATGGTAAGCAAACATTTGAAGCACCAATCATCTTCTCCTTGGTCTCTGCACTTCCGTTGGTTGTTATATGTGCCAAACAAGTGACAATTGAGTTTCAAATCTCATACCTTTTCATTGTTTGTAGATCATTATGATGTTAAAATGCCTTGCCATCTTATCCTTTCAAAGTTGGCTGATAAGTGCCCATCTGCTGTTTTGGCAGGTATGCCCATTTATTACTATATATTTTCAGAATATTCTAATATTTACTTCCTGCTCTTATACGAGTACGTTTTATACATTATAATGTAATTTACATGGACTTCCAGTATTGGATTCATTGGTGGATCCTCTCCAGAAGACCATCAATTTTAGGCCCAAGCAAGATGCGGTCAAACAAGAAGTAGATCGTAATGAAGACATGATCCGAAGTGCCCTTCGAGCGATCGCATCTTTAAACCGAATAAGGTATATTTATATCTCAAAAGGAATATTCTTTTTTTACATTCCCCTGAACTCTGGTCATACTCATTGTCCAAGATGATAAGAAATCCAACATAAGTTACAAATTCTTGATCTTTCTAGATGAGGTGATGGCATGCTTTTGCTTTTTCTTTGAACTCTCCACAAAATCCTATGCATTCTGCTCTGCTCTGTCACTGCAATTTTTCATGTTAGGTGTATTTTTTATGCCATCTCTTCTCCAGTAGAAGTCTAAGGGAGAGAAAATCTATCCTGTTTATGAGATTTTTTTTTTCTTTCGGGCCCCATACCTTCTATACTAATTGTGATGCACTTTGAGGCTTTGTTTGGATTGCTAAGTGAGAGATTATCAATGTCTACTGTTTACTTGATTTAAAACTATGGATGTCTAATATTTACTTGATTTAAAACTCTGGATAACAAGATGCCCATGATTTGTAATTCACTAAGTGGTTGATTCGGGAGATGGGATCCATATGCTTCTTGTTATACATGTGAAGTATTTATTAGTTTCACAATATACGACATTCCATCCACAAAAAGATACCCACTAATTTACATTTCCCAATGTATCTGATCTTATGAAGCATCTTCTGATGATTCATCTTGCTTTGTCTGTAAATAATGTTTCAGATTCACAATTTCCTATATTAGTGAAAATATCTAGAAGATAATGTGTTGATAAAAGCTTGATATTTTAACTCTTTTACGCCCTGGTTTTTTGTTCATTTGCAGTGGAGGAGATTGTAGTCACAAGTTTAAGAATCTTATGAATGAAATTGGCAAGTCCAAGACATTATCTGAGAAATACTCATCCATCCGGAATGAATGACATTGCTACATCCGATGAGCCTTGCAGACATCGATGAGCCTGTGATACTGATCAGAGGGTTGTACTACACACTGTTTATGCAAATGCCAACATGTGAGGCTAAATTATGTAAAGAAGTGATCTCATCGTGATGTCTGGGTATTTATCTGGTATTAGGATCATTGACCCAGAATGACATATCCTCGATTTTTCACCATTAAATCTTCTCTCTGTTATTTTGGCTGGTGCTATGTAAATTAGTGATAGTTTTCAATTATTTTGCATTAGAAGAGGAAAGATTAAAAGATCATGAATTATTCTATTTTCATTTTCTGTCCATTAGTAAATGATACAAGTACTTTATTATCCATTGACTACAAAACCAAGAAATTTATCTCGAAAATTCTCACTGCCCTCATTTCATTGCAAGTACGTTCAATTAAATTTTGCTCTTTCTGTTTTCCAGTTACGACCAATGACTCAAATGAAAGAAACGTGTACAGTGTACTTATGCATTAATACCATTCTCCAAACTATTAGCAATGACAAATGGATATTCACCGATAATCCACTTTTTTTGTTTGTGTGCATCTTTCAATGCTTACTAACGAAATTTTGTTCATGACAACCACCAACTATGAAAGAATTAAGAAAGAAACAAAATAGGAGTAAGTTGGTATGCATATTTATTAAGAGGGCACATTTTGGTGTGTTCAACAGATTTATATATTGAATTGGGATGGGTAGATCGTGGATGCAGACATAGTAAATGGAAAATAATAAAAGCAATACGATATCAGTATTGAATTTGGCCATACCAAATGCAATACATTGAATTTCAATATATTGGAAATTTCAATAAGCTAAAGATATGGTTTTTATTTATATTGAATTTTGGCCGTACCGACCCATCCTTAGCTATGAGGCCGAACTAAGGAACTTATAATAGATGTGTGCTGTGGATAACCTTATCCGTTGTCACAAATGATGTGTTTTCGAAAGTAGTTGATAGTAAAATTTCTCGCAATACATGTGTATTAATGAGATAAGAAGCAGCATGTAGCATTTTACCCTTACAGAACCTCCCATACATGGTAAAGTAGGGTAAGTTATCATCAATATAACCCAACAATGCAAGATGGATCGAGAAAGCTAATTCTAAAAGCAAGAAAAAAGGTTATATTGATTTTGCAATGGAAGGGCCATTCATGCTCATCTTTTAGGCAACACAGTAGCATCAAAAAAATTGGTGGTTGGAGGATATACAAAGTGGGGCACATGGTTGAGACATGTTTTTTTTTTTCTGTGAAAAAAGGTAAATCATTCATATTAAGAAAATGAGAACGATGTGTGTCATCTTTCATTTTGTCTCATCATTATTCATAGATTTTGTAGTTGCCTTCTTTGCCATCTCTTTCTCATAGAAAAAAAAAATACTAGTGACCAGAAATTAATGGTTCTTCTGTTTACTCTTTTTGCTATTGTGTAGCGGCACTATGTTCATTGAGCATGCATTAACAGAACAATTAACAGTGGTTGCACTAGAGCAAGGAACCCACAAATACGACTGCTAAAATAGTAGACGTAGACAACGCCGGAAACATTTTCTGTGTCAAACATCGATAAATTACTGTTTTTCGGAGTTTATTTTTAATTTCTTAGCTTTCGTTTTATTTTCTTTTAGGCCCTTAGGATTTTCCAACCGCTTATAAATAGTGGGTGTCTTTGTTTCGATTATTTACGATTTCAAGAAACTGAAGTTTCTCTAATTACTCACTAAGTTCAGTAATTCTTTATACGTTTTCGCATCAATTGGTATCAGAGAAATGTGGGTTTGTAGGCACACTTTCAGTTCCTATAGTGTGACGAGAGGATGTTAGTTTTGATTTCGTTTTGGGATTGCCGCCCACACAAAGACAGAAAGATTCGATTATAATTGTGGTTGATCGATTTCCTAAGATGACACATTTTGTTCCATGCAACAAAACATAGTAGTATTAAATAAAAACCAATATATGACATATATCTACAATATTTATTCCGATAAACTGAAATTCATACAACGTTAATATCGCCACTCCCTCCACGTTTGAAGCCAACGGAATACCAATTCGACCAAAACAAATAATTAAGAAAATTAAGAAAACTAAGCAGCGCAAGCAGCCAATAAAACAGATCCAAGCGATCATTATCAAGATTATTATCCGTGAGCCACCCCACTCCCACCGCCGACGCTGACGCCGTCACTCTATCCACAAGCGACACCAGCACCGAGCTCAGAAAAAACCCGAACGAGTAAGAACAGTAAGTAATCGCCGTCAACGAGGCCCGCATCCCCCCCGCCGGCAGCGGCTGCTTGTAGAAGAACTCCAGCAGCCCCACCGCCGTCAGCATCTCCGACACCCCGAATATCACAAACTGCGGCGCCAGCCACCACACAGAGAGGAGGGAAGTGGTGTTGCGTCGCTTGTGCTCGACGAGGGCGGCGGAGATCATGGAGAAGGTGGAGAGGAGGAGGCCGGCGGCGATGCGGGGGAGGGGGGAGGAGAGGGAGAGGGAGTCGTAGAGGGGGACGAGGAGGAGGAGGAGGAGGTACGGGATGGATTGGAGGGAGGCGGGCGGGATGTGGAAGTCCAAGGATTGAATGAGGCGGGTGTTCATGGAGGAGGCTTGCTGGACGGAGAAGGTCTGGAGCTGGGCGAGGATGGTGTTGAACATGATTGTGCACAGGAAGATTGGTGTTATTGAGATTAGGATTTTTACTTGTTCCACTTTCTCCCACCTGCACACTCTCCATCCGCTTTCTTCCTCATTCTTGATGCAGGCCTTATTCAAGAATCTGCAAAAAATATAAATAATTATGTATTCATAAATTGGGTGGAATCAACACTAGCTAATTATTTTAAAAAACTAAAGCATGAAGAATTAGTTTTCGATGCTGGTCCACAAAAAATTGTTATGTTTTTTTCATTTTGGATCATCCACACAAATTAATTTTTTCTTTCTATGAAATGAGTGCGGGGATTGAAACCCTGACCTCATGTTTAAGGAAAGAGGTCTTAGACTACTACGACAACCATATTGAGTTTTTTTTTTTTTTTAAATACTATCAAAGCTTATTAGAAATCAGAAATTGATGAAAACAATGCATAATAAACTCTTCATTTATTTTTGGTTTTTGGAGTAGATAAAAAATTAAGTGTTTAAAGAATTAAAGACAAAGGAGCTCTTTATTTTAATTTTGGTTGGTGGAATAAAGAATATGATCTAGTTTGATCAGCACTGAGGTAACCATAACCTATAGTCGGCTATGCAATGATACAGTACCATTTAAAATTATAATTTAATTGATCCCAATATATATAACAAAAAGGTGGCGAATTCGTGACGTGTTGAAATTGATTTTAAAAGGGAAATATACATAAATCAAATTACCTGAATCTTTGGCTCAGTTGACTATTGGGAACATTGTCGGAAATGGGCTTGTCAGTACTAGGCTCCATGGAGTGGCTGCCCTGATCAGATTGGCACACTTGCTTTCTCTTCAAAGTTGCAGCCACAATCACCTAAAACAAAAACAAAGCTCGAATTGTAAATTATTTTTCTAGAAAAAACATTGGATTGATTTTTAAAGGAAATTATAAAATATAGTATTAAAGTTTTATATACTTGTTCCATATTTTAATTAGCTAGGTGGAAGCTAGATGCCAAATCTTCCGACATATCCGAATTAATGTATTATAATTAGACACGTTAATGACTAATCAGCACTTGCATAAAGTAGAACTTATTATGTTATTCAACTACCGGTTGATTACTTAATAAAATATTTATGTTTTCCTTATTTGAGTTGGAGGATAATGTAATCTTTCATCAGCCTAAACACAACAAAAATGCATTCGTAATTAGCAGAGACAAACAGTTCCCGCCACTATTAAGCAATACACTTATATCTAGATATAATTAATCTAAACTTACGTTCGATGCATCTTCCTTCTACAAGAATGTAGATTTTAAGTTCAAATATTGGAGGGAGTGTTATTTTCTTATGATGCATTTAATTTTCACTCGAGTACATTATACTATACGTTCAATAAAAGTGTTCTCATATTAGTAAAACAATTCGATTTTTATTTAACTCACATCTAGATCCATAGATATTTATAAGTAATTAATTCATGAAAAATATATAAGCGCGTACGTTGGCCTAGTGGAAGAGTAATTTATGATCGAGCCAAATCTCTCAAATTCGAGTCTTTAAATTGTTTGTTTATTTAACCATTTAGATGCATAAAATAAGTTGACAAAATTGGGTGCTATGGACATTTTCTAATTAAAGGGCATCTTTATTATGGCCTATGGCTGGGGAGATTGGTGCCACTATGAATGCTTCTTTGTGCATCACTTAATCGCATGAATTCTTACTTTTCTTTTTTCTCTTGATCTTTATATGCAAATTGTGACATAAATAATTATGCAAAATAACTAAAAAAAAAACGAACCTGTACAATAGGGGTAAAAACGCTTCCCTGAGGAGGCTTGTTCCGGTAGAAAAACGTGCCGGAGATCATAGTGATGATCCCCATGGCCATGACGGCTGCCGAGACCCCAAACCCTACGTCCATGCCCGAGTGGGTTTGGACATAGACAAGGAGGGTCAAGGCTACGAGTTCGCCCACTGAGAAGGCAAAGTAGGCAGCATTGAAGTAGGATGATAGTTTCTTGGATTGCTTTTCATCCCTTTGGTTGAACTGGTCAGCCCCATGAGTTATCATGTTCGGCTTAAGGCATCCACTCCCTAACGCCACCAAATAAAGGGCCACGAAGAATATTAGGGCTTGGAACCCCTTGGCTTCCTCACACTGTGCACTGTCGTTTAGCATGTCGCACCGCGGTGGCTTCAGTTGGGGCAGATGGGCTTGCACCGACAGCAAGATCAAACCCTGCATCAATTTATATACTTTATTTGTATGAAATTATTTCAAAGATAAAACCACGAGGGTTTTGACCAAAGCGGATAATATCATAATAATAATAATAATCTAAATATATACCGAAAGTTCGAGGAAGGAAGAGATGAGGATGGTCCAGAAGCAGCCGAGGAAAGAGTCGGAAAGGTAGCCACCGAGGAGAGAGAGGAGGAAGATAGTTCCAATAAAGTTAGTGACTGTGTTTGCAGATTTGGAGAGGGAAAAGTGCATCTCATTTATGACATAGGTTATAAGATTATTCCCAACTGCAGCTATAGCCATTATCTCAAATCCTTGAAGCCCTGCACATTTTTTACTCCATGTCACAACATATATCAAAATCACAACAAAATACTATACTTTAATTTTCTTGTATATGAATATAGTACCTAGAACAAAGGCAGCAGCTCTCATGCCTCCATGCTTGAGGGGGTTGGAAGGCCTTCCTCTCCAATCAAGACTGCTTTCTTCACCAACCTTTAATGCTCTTGGCTTTAAATCGGCCTCCATACTGTTTACACCTTCAAAAGGTTTAGTACAGCCTTGATTTGGTTAGCACCAAATATGTTTGTGTGTGTGAGAGGGAAAGGGAGAGAGAGAAAAGTTTGGTTGACGGTAGATTTTTAGTGAATTCAAGTATGGTTGGAGTGCAATATATATATAGTAAGAGCTTCGCCTGAAAAGGCATATATGTTGTGTATGGCCAACAGTCACCGCCACCACTTTCTAATACACTTCACACAAACTTCTTTGTCGCGTGAACTTCACACGCTCTAAGGATATGTTTTCACTTATTAAAAATAATTTATAATTTATGTGTAAATATTCCATTTTATCTGTATTTATTACTTCACGTATTATCTTCAAAAACAATACTCCATCTATAATTTAGTCATTTTTCTATTTCGATAAATTCCAAGATAATTGAATCATTTCTATTTTAGTGCTCGTTAAAAGTATAACATCTTTCTTATTTTATTTTCTCTTCATCTCTCTTTCTTTATTCTCTCGCTCCTTAATACATTGTTCTTAAAGTTCACGCAGTCTTTATTAGAAAAAATAAAACAAAGGGAGTACTTTCCATTGTAATTTCCATCTCTCTACGATGCAGATCTGGACAATTGGGCTCAACAGATAAAGTTACAAAATAGTAAAATTTTTAGGCCCATAGCCCATTAGCCTATTTTGAGAGCACCCTTTATTTATTACTAAGTCTTTTTTAATATTTTAAGAATTACTCCTACAAAGTCATGTAAATAAAGGTTGCCCCTAGTAAATCATTAAATTTCCATTAACTATCTTTTAAATTTTAATTGTATCAGACAATGTAAAACAAATGTGTTAGTTGACTATCCTAACAAAAACTACCTTTTTAATTAAATCAGACAACATTAAACTACGTGTTGTTGACTTTCCTAACAATATAACGATAGTATAATTCATATAGAATCATCTCATAAACTTGTTACATGCAGTTAAATATTTGTTGTATACCCATAACGAAACTGAAAATGTTCATTTTTTTTAATATTTTAATGTAATTGGATTAACTTGATTGATCGGTTATTGTTAGAGCATCTTCAATGTCGGCTAGCCAACCGGCTAGCCGATTCGTGTCGCTAGCCGGTCGGCTAGCCGAACCATTGGATTAGGCTAGCGGGAAATCGGCCAAATTTTCGGCGTAGGCTAGCCGATTGCGTGTCACTGGCCGATGCGCTGACCGCCATTGTGGCGTGTCGATCGGCCAACGATCGGCCAACGCTATTTAAATTTTTTTTTTAATTTTTGAAAAATTATATAATGTATTTTTTTAATGTTTTTTTTTATGATTTTTTTTAATTATGTAATTTTTAAATAGGCACACACATTCAAGGAATACTAATATTTTTAATGTTTTTTTTTAATAAATTAGTAAGAAGTAGAGTGGAGCGGTGGCTCGTGTGAGGAGTAGAGTGGGGCGGTGGCCTATTTGCATTGGAGATGCTCTTATAATGATACATCATTTAAGTATGGAGGTGCGGAGTGCACGCTTATTTGAATTCATTATGATGTTATGGGCGAAGCTCCTTAATAGATGAACAAGGGTCCGGGGGCAGCGCCCCCGAGTAGCGGGGTCCAAGGGGCGGAGCCCCTGGCTGGGGTCGAGCCCAGGTCAGCTTGGAAATTTTTTATTTCCAACGAAGTTGCTGTATTAGAAATTCATCTGAAAATATAATTTCTGAAAGTCAAAGGACTAATTTGCAATTTCGGAAACTTTTTGAAAATTAGTTATTTTCGGTTAATATTCCCAACGGATGCACTGTTTCATCAGCAGCTGCACCGGTTCGTCTTCTTCAAAATCTGATCAATTCTTCTGGTTCAAAGATCTCGAATACACATATGAATTTTCTGAATTCTCTGAATTTTATCTGATCAAACAAGTTTGGTAGAACACCGAAATTGATTTGATCTGAAAGTGATTATCACGACTTTCAGATATCCGTTTTTCTGTTCTATAGATTGAATCTCCCTAACATTTTTTATACAAATCACTCCTTCCTCCCTAAAAGAATATACTCCCACCATTTTGTTCAAGATCTCCACCTCACCTTATGAGTTTGTACTACTTAAAATGTCCTCTTTCTTTATTTGGAAATAAATCCTTCTCTAGTCTCTACTCATTAAAATATTCAACTATTTTTTTTTCTCTCTATACCTTTTCCACTCCCGTGACACTCAATAAAATGGACATCTTGTGTGGGACGAGGGAGTACTAGTTTATCATTTTAGATAGTCCCTCAGAATTAGACCCAGTCTAAATATAAAAAAATTTAACTAATTACACCACTAATAATGTTGACCCATAATTCACTAACACTATTTTCACTATTTTTTCTCTCTCTCTTTCTTTCTTTTTCCACTTTTCTCTTACTTTAGCAATAGTACATATTAAACTCCGTCATTCACAAATTTGCCCATCTTTTTAGAACGGAGGGGGTTTATTTAGTTTTACATCTTCTATTTCTTCTAACTTAAACTCTCTTTACATTAAAAAAAAATGTCTTTGTGCTAGTATAATCTCATTTGGTTTTTTGAGGATCTATAAATAGTGGCACTACTAAATTTCGTATATCTCAAAAATATATATTCTGAAAATGATACTCCCTACTAAAAGAGTTGGACAAGACATGGACATGGAAACGACCGGGATGCTGCCTTTTGACCACTTCTTTCAACTTCCATTTTCATTTTATTTTAAAATTTAATTATATTTCTTCAGAAATCTGAAAAGCAGATTATTGTATGCCGTTTAATATTATCTGTATTCAAAGGTCAACCTCAATAAAAAGCAATTGGTTTCATCGTCATTGGTGAGTGTATTTGTTTGACATATCCAGTGCTGCATCACATGCTTCTTTTATATCCAAAACATACAACACTATTTCACACCACCACCACCACGGCCATAACCCCACCTCCCCCTCTCCCATTCCAATACAAATATATAAATAAATATATTTACAGAAAAGTTTATTCCACTAATTTTCTGTATCAATTAAGTTAAAACCACTCGATCAATTGTTTTTCTCTGCGTGTGCCACGTGCGTGCAAATTTCCCTCCAAGATTACGATTATATATCAAATCTCATTTCTTTTTACAAAATTTCTCTAATTATATAGCAAATCTAAACTTAATTTTACATTTTTATATGTAAAAAGACCAAATATAAAGTAACGTAGCTACTGCAAAAATTTACTACTGTATACTCCCTCCGTCCCACAAAGATTGTCTTATTTTTTCATTTCCGTCCGTCCCACAAAGTTTGTCCCATTTCACTTTTACCATTTTTGATAGTGGACCCCATATTCCACCAACTCATTCCTACTCACATTTTATTATAAAACTAATATTTTAAAAGTAGGACCCAATCCCACCAACTTTTTCAACTCATTTTTCATTACATTTCTTAAAACCCGTGTCGGGTCAAAGTGGGACTATCTTTGTGGGACGGAGGAAGTATAACACATGAAGTACTAAAAGTGGTGTAAAATTTGAATTTAATAAAAATAGTTAGAACAAAATTAATTTTATATATGTTATATATTTAAAAATTAGTTTGAATTTAGTGTAAATAGTTAGAGACATAAGCGAAACCAGGGTTTTATTGGACGAGTGAAAAAAAAAAAAATACATTTGAAAATTTTATATACTACTATATTCGAGAAGAAGCATTCACTGTGGTTGAAGTATATAATCATAAGTTCATGTATAAATATATAATAAAGTGAATGGATGAGGCATTTGCTCCATGTCCGCATAAGCTAGCTATACCCCTGATTTGAGATGAACTAACAGTAGAATAAAATTATTTTTTAATAATATACTTCCTCCGTTTCCGATTAAGAGTCACACTTTGACCGGTTACGAGTTTTAAAAAATGTAAAGAAAAATTGGTTGAAAAAGTTAGTGGAACGTAGAACTCATTTTTTATATTGATTTTATAATAAAATGTGAGTGAATTGCGTTAGTGGAATGTGAGTGAATTGCGTTATTGTAAAAATAAAGTATGACTCTTAATTGGGGACGGACTAAAATGGAAAAATGTGACTTTTAATCAGAGACGGAGATAGTATTATATATTTAAAATTAAATTTAGTATGAATAGTTGGAGATATGACTAACAACGCGCCAGTCCCCACAAATAACGTTACTAAATCTTCTCCCTCGGAACTGAAATAATATTGGGGGATGAGACGAGATTTATTTCATTATCCAAAGTCGAGGCCCTAGATAATGAGTTGACACGTGGCAGCAAAGAACTCAATTGTCGCCTTTGTGAGAAGTAGAAAGATGAAGTGGATGACAACCTAGAATATTTAGACAAGAAAAAAGGGGGGTGAAAGTGAGAGAAGAAAAAAACACCACCCATAATCTGTGTCACATCATTTACTAGAGCGAAGGTTTGGTGGAGGGGACAAAGTGGAGACATGCCTTTGGATATTCATTGTTGTCAATGAAATTCATTCTTTATTTCTGGGGTGTTATATGTACGTGCATAGTATATCTTATTTTATGTAATAAAAATACTGTATATTTATGTTTTTTTTCTTTTCATATGTTTATTAGATGGATAATCTGTTATTAGCATAATGTATTTTTTTCGAGCAATCCAAATTTCCTCATTGTTTGCTCATCATGATAATATCATCATATGTAATTACGTTATAATATTTCTTCATCCTTTTTCACCTTAGAGTAAGACGAGATAAAAAAAAAAGAAGTAAATATCACTATAATGTGTATATAGATTTGATCATTCCTTATCCTTCGTTTTATTATGATGCAACAATTTTTAGGATAATTTTGGCGCAGGATTCATAATTTTTAGTTAGAAAAAATAAACAGAAATCGGTCATTCGATTGCCATGTTTACTTGTGACTAAATATCATGTAGTACAATATTATCTCTTGTTCAGTTGTCTTTTTTTCTCAAAAAACTCGGCCCAGGACAATACATCTTGGTTCGTCTCCACAATGCCAAGATGTCATTGTATCTCATGATTAATCATCTTATTTCTACTTCTCTATGAATAATTTAATCCTTGACAAAATCTAGTAGGATAGACACCGCAAAGAAAAAGATATCTTTGAAGTCAAAAGATGGTTTTCTTGAATATGATTAATTAGTGCTTAGTTAGTACTCCCTCCGTCCCAGTTTAAGAGTCACATTTTACCATAAAAGTCCGTTTCAGTTTAGGAGTCATATTTAGAATCTTCCATATTTGGACATAAAATTTTACCCCATTATTCATCAAAATTACACCCAAATGTCATTATCTATATAAAAATAAATAAAAAAAAATGAAAAACCAAAAAGTCAAACCATCTCACTTTCCACCAACTCATTTTATTTATTACACATTTCACCATCTCACTTCATTTATTACACACTCCACCAATTTCTTAAAACATGTGTCATAACTAATTGGTACTCCTACACTGGGACGGAGGGAGTATTATTTTCTTTAAAATTTGATGTGAATTATTAGTCACATTTCAATCGTAATATATATTCAAACATAGCACGTGTAATTATTTATTCCAAATCCTTCATTACAATGTGTCTAGAGTCTAAACCAAGAAGGAAATCATTGGTCCAACAAATTATATACCGGGGCAACTCCTAGCAAATTCAGTTTAATTGTGAATAACTCTATTGGTTGATGGATAAAAATGGTAAACATAATCAATAAGGTCTATGATGAAATGTTATATGGAAAATGGACTAATATTGGAAGGAATGGATGTAGAAAAGAAATGGTAATACTTGATAAACAAAAGAATTAAATTGTATATATCGTATTTAATTTTTTCTATCACACATTGGGAGACTTAACACTTGTTAATAACATATACTATAATGTCTACATATAAAACATCACATAGTATGAATATAGAACTAATACGTTTAAATTATTACTCCATTTAAAATTTATGATACATTTATAATCTTGGGGAGATAACGGATATTGCATCGTTATGACGCTCACATGCACCAAGTATGCATATTTCTGGAAAGATGAAAGCCAATAGCTTGAGAAATTGAATGACTTTAGATCCATTAAAGATTTGATGGTCAAATCTCTCAAACATTTGATATGCTTCTCTTAAGGAACTTCTAGTATTGGAGGTCCACCACAAATTCTTACATGTAATCAACATTTGATGTGTAATATTGTCAAAAAAGGAATAAGTAGGTAAGTAAGCACTACAAAAGGTATTAGCCTTTTTTCCCATTACTATATATGTTATAGCTATTGGAATAATATAGAACTTTTTGAAAGCGTTCATTAGGCAACGGAAAATATCGAATAAATGTAAAACAACAACAATAAAAATAATAATAATAATATTATTTAATCTCTAACTCTGATCTCTATATAATTATATTGAAATCAGCATTTAATTTAGTTACTAATTATCAGTCATGATGATGAAATCAATTAAGAATATTATATCCAAAGTCGAAAGAAAAAGTACTTATAACTTCATTCAAATAGTATGACTTTTTCATCCACCATTTTGACTAGCCCATGTGTGAGAATTAAGTGATAACTCAACATCCCCTTAAAGTGCTCGTATTATTTAAGGCATTAAGGAATTTATAGTGTTATTTCAACAATTTCTCTTTTTACATAATATCAAATTGTATGACTTTTGATCATTTATTGGCGTTTTGTCCTTATTAATCTCTTCCACCAACCAAAGTTGTTAAATTTGTCAACAAATGTGGAATTTGATTATGGAGGCGACATTACTTGTAATGTATTCGTGTAACTAAACGAAATGCTTCTTGTTTAAATAAGTGGAGTGACGCATAACATTTTTGAAATTCCCGTGAAAAAAGGAGGGCTCTCCAATTTGCTCTACTCTTTTCTAATGAAAACTAGTAAACAAATTGTGCTTGTGTGAGTGAGCATCGCCCAACACACTAAGTCCAAGCATACTTATTATATCTAAGTATCTAATCATCATTCACGTGTGGATATTGTTTTTTTAGGACGTGTTCTCTTAACCTCCCTTCATTTAGAGGACATTATAATATAATGGTAAATTATAGTTTACATACAACAAAATTTGAGCGAATTTCATTTTATAGCTTCAATTCTCTAAAATATAAATAGCTTTAATTTTGCTAGGTAATTTGATTCATAGTTGGTTTTGAACAACTCACAACCATAGCAAGAATTAGAAAGAAAAAAAAATTTGAGTTTGGATTACTCATTCTAATAGTTAATCATTAAATAATAGTACTTCAATCTAGGCTAACTAAAAAATAACTAATGGCTTGAATAACTATCAAGATTACGAACATTGTATAACTTTCTCCATAGTCCAAGTAGGCCAATTATGAAAGGAGGCGACAAATACATAATTACCTTAAATTACACGACATTTCAAATATTTTTTATTACAATTATAATGTAATTCAACGTGATGCAAGACTAAATATACGTGTACATTAATATGGACACTAGATACGACACTCACATCCACTGATCAAAATGAGTATCCATTCAATTGGTTGAAAATGAAATGATAGTTGCAAATATTTCACTAAATCATATTCTCGCATTTTGTTATGCAAGATTTGAATGTTAACAAAAACGACCCTAAATTAGTGTATTTTTACAAAAAAGTTATCCTTTGAAATTAAAACTAATATAAAAGTTTAGATTAAAGTGAATAAGATATTAAGTCATAGTATACTAGATTTTTTATTTGTAACCCAAATAAGAAATCAACATAGATGGTTACTAGAAGAAGTGAGGTGGGATACTTTGACCATTTTAATCCAGCACAAATAGAGTGTTTTTCGCCATACCACTGCCGTCTAGGTTCAGTGTATGTGTATTACTACCAAATCTCTTCCTCTCTTTCTCTCAATATTTCGTCGCCAACCATCTTTATCTTATACTCCTCAAAGATAAGGTTCATTTCAATGTGTGAATTAGCTTAGTGATAGAGTGATAAATGCCTTGAGGTCATAAGTTTTGGTTCGAATCGAATGTGATGAAATCTTAAAGTTTCTATTCATTTGTATGAAAAAAAGATAGATCTGTTCCAAGAAGTCAAACCTTGACATGTGCGATGTTTAAATTTCAAATTGCACAATTAAGACAAGGGTCTGTTTGGTACAACGGAATTGGAATTATAATTCTATATTCAACTCCCAAATCATTTGTTCAGTAAAAATTGTGCATGCAATATATGTGTAGTGGGTTAAGATGCCTAATTTTATACTCCCTCCGTCCCGGCTAAGATGACACATTGCTTAGTCGGCACGGGATTTTAGGAGTTATTGGTTAAAGTGTTTAATTGGAGAGAGAGAATGTGGGTGTAAGTATTAAAGAAGAGAGATAAAGAAATATGAATATTTTAATAGGAGTGAGAAAAAGTGGTTGATTGTATTAATTGGAGAGAGAAAGTTACCAGAAAAGGAAATGTGTCATCTTAGTTGGGACAAACTAAAAAGGAAAGCGTGTCATCTTAAGCGAGACGGAGGGACTAGGGAGTAACTATTTTGAATTTTAATTATTTACTTTTGATATGGAATTCAAATTGTGGAATTAAGAGGAATTGGAATTCAATTCTAAATCCAAATATTTTGTGGTACCGAATAGGGGTGTTTAAACGGTTCTCCGGTTCTCGGTTAACCGGAACCAGAACCGAACGTTTAATTGAGGAACTGGAAAAATCCGATTCCAGTTCCGGTACCAGTCCATCTTTAAAAAAAAAAACGATTCTAGTTCCGAACCAGAACCGAGTGGTTCCTAATCGGGAACCGGATTATAATTCAATTTTATTTTTTTATAATTCAATATACTAATAAATCTAATATAATTGAATTAATTTTGATTTAAAGTAAAATAATTTGAAACATTGAGTGATTTTTAGATTTAAACAATGTTATATTTGAGAGCTCTGTTTTCTGAAGTTATTTTAAATGATTAAAACATGATACTTTGAATCTACAATTATTTCCCTAAATGATTAAACCATGATACTTTGAATCTACAATTATTTCCCTAATCTATTTTTTATGAACTAACTACAATGTGTAGGACATTATAAGTTTGTTTTTAATTTCCAAAACAACTTATACAAATACAATATCATTTCATATGATAGAAATTTAACTTTATAACAAATTTATGTAACAATTAATTTAACAAACGATTTTAACCTATTCGTGAATAATTTATTAACTAATTGTGAATAATTTATTTACTGTTCCGTTATAAACCAAAAAGTCACAACAAAATCAATTAGTATTGAAAATTCCAATTAATATTTGTTTAGCCAAAAAAGGGAAAATGAAATTCAATTTTAAAACTCATTTAAAAAAAATTGCTAAAATTTAGAAGTCCTATTTTTGTATTAAAAAATTGCTAACATAAACTAGTCCAACCTACTACACTTGGCATTACACTTATCCATATATGAATATTATTGTATTGTTGGTTTGTATTTTTTTGTGTATTTAATAGAATTTTTAGATATTACTTGTTATATTTCTAGATGTTGGATTATTATTTTTTTAGTATTGAACTATTTAAAATTATAAATAAATTGGATTAAAATTACACATCGGTTCCGGTAAAGAATCGGAATCGACCGGTTCTTAACCGGCCGGTTCCAAACCAGAACCGATAGGTTCCGGTTCCGATTCTGGGATTTATGAAAATTTAAAACCGGTTAACCGGTCTGGTTAGAACCGGAACCGGCCGAATAAGCAGACCTAGTACCGAACCTCGGATTTGGAATTGAAGACTCCAATTCCGATTCCGCAAACCCATTTCCATGATAACAAACGGAGCCTAAACTAATTCAACCCACAATTGGTAAGTTAATAATAGCCTTAATTTCAAACTGAAATGGGATAGATTATCATATACTATCAAGGAACCCAATGTTATTCCAAGTGCGCGCAAACATAGGACCTTCTCTAATGGCTTTATGTTTCCACTGCTTCATGCTTTACAAAGTTGGGTCTAAAATTCAACCAACGCTCATACCTCTCTCTCTTCCATTACAATTTGTGGCTTGAATTTCATGCCCATTTGCTAACATGCTTAGAGTTGAACCATCTCTCTCAATACTAGTGCCTTCATCTACATTTTGTCAATACTTATATTTCAAAATTTCAACCAACTTTAGCTACAAACTTGATCAACAAAATCCCTCTTTAAGTCCAAAAAATTTGTAACTATAGCAATTAAAGAAAAACAAACATATATCACAAGCTATGTTTGTAGTGTTTCTAAACTCATACTTCAAAGATAAATTTGGACTATAATTTATGAATAAATTATTGTCAAAGTCATACTCTCATTTTCAGTTAAAACACAATTATCTCAGAATCAACTCAAGCTTTGAAACTAAAGCTGTAAGCACACAGATTCCACTTCTGCTTTTATCACCCTTTCCACCTTCACCTGAGCATTTCCTTTATTCCATTTCACTCTACCCCTATCACTACTATGTCACTATAAAAATTTGGATCAGGCTATTCACACCTACTCTAACCTAATAAGAACTGAAATAAAGGAGTTTATCTTACTTTTAACATAAAGCATTTTCAGCTACAGGAAATAAGTGAGTGGAATAAGATGTTCAGTTTGAGTTCCTTCTTTTGAGAAAATATAAGACGTAATTGAGTAGAATGAGAGGTTCAGTTTGAGTTCTAACCTATACCTAGAACTCATCTTATATCAAGTGGATGATCAAATGAAAATGTCATAAGAGAACAAAATATTTGACACCACATTCCATTGAAGAGAAGTAAAAGAAAATTGCGCAGCGTAATTTATCCCAGCACGAGCCAAATATTGACCGTGTAGAAAATAATCACAGACGAAGAGAAGTGAAAAGCATTTCATGACAGTGTACGCTTATTGAAAGATTCCACAGTCAGATACGCTGTGAAGGCAGAAACTGAATTCATCTTCCGATTAAATATATCAACCTATAAAACACATCATTTAAGAAAAATTGTTCATTGGAGAGTCAAACAAAAGTCACAGGACCAAAAGAAATTTGAATTGATTCGTTCGATTCAGGAAGCACTTCAGTCCAAAGATCAGTTTTGTCGTATAATCATGAAAGATAAAATGGCAAAGATGAAAATCTCTTCAGATGGATGACCTATAACTAAAGATGTGTCAAAACAATAATGGTCACCCAGCATTTGTTTTGAACAATCATAAAATCTGATAATTGCTCTACCATGCTTCAGTTTGAAACGACTGCAAACTGTATCAGTAATTTTGGAACTAACATACTCGAAGAATCAATTCATCTAGCAACATACATTGACCATACTGGAGAAATGAGGATAAGTTTAAAGTAGTTTGCTAGTGGAACTCCCAGGCACTCCCTACCCTCATAAACCTAGAGAGTTAGAATTGGTATTGGAGCAACAACTTGAGAGTTCTATCTATATGTGGAAATATTGGGCTACTTTTACGAGTTGAGAAAAACATATATGCAATAAGTTCTGAACATCAAGCGGTTGCTAGGGAAGCCCATTATAAATCTTTTTGCTAAACTAGTTTTAATAGTATTTATTAATGTGGCATCACAACCTCCATCAGCCATCTACTAAAGTTATAAATTGAATTGACAAAAAAAATTATTTGTGTTCCCAGATTCATATTCAAATTGGAGCTTCTCATCATCACTCAATGCCATCCATCTGAAGCTCCAATATGAATAACGGATGATCACCAGCGGCCAGACGGAATGCCAGTCACGCGATTTATAACTTTAGCTAGAAATTTGTGCCAACCAGTCAAGTACATCATTGAGCTAGAAATATGATTACTGTAGTCCTTCAGGTGATTTCTAATTCCAAGCTAACACAGTCTGCATTTTGACATGCTTTCAGAACATCGGCATACCCGAGAGAAAAATCAAAACCTTTTTTTTAATATTTCACAATGTGCTAACAGAAGAAACCTAGATAAGGCTGAATGAAGCTAAGTTATGATACATGTAAAGTAATCTTAAGAAAAGGAAATATAAGTATACAACTTCATGAGCTAGAATAGTATTGCCAAGTGCACAAACTCTGCTCGAGGACAAAAATTCTTATGGTGGTGGTAGTTCGTACCTGAGGTTGTGGACCTGATTGGCACTGTAACCAGGTTCTTCCTCTAATATGGTCTCAGTCCCAACTCCAAGTGTTGAGTTACATGGAAAAAAGGTTGCATTGAAAAAAATTGATCATCTAGAGATTGAAGGATATTTGACGTTGATTCTGCTAAATCAAAAAATGGCAGGAAGTCTACTTTTTGATATTGCCCTTGTAGAAATGGGTCACTCATCCACTTAAAAGGCTTTATAACTCAGTAGGATTATCCAAGCATATATAGATAAGACGTGAACATTAACAAGTTGATGTGGGACAAGAATGACGGTTTTAAACAAGTCCCCCGCACGTGTAGGGCCGGAATGCACATCTGACTTCCACACGTGCAGACAAAGAAATCAAAAGCGACTTAGGCCCGCTCTAATACCATGAAGAAATGGGTCACTCACCCCCTTAAAATGTCTCATTTCTAATATGGTATCAAAGCTGAGCGATTACTAGTATCACTACCTAGTGAATATATAATTGATGATTGATTTCATTCTCCGCCCTACGGGAAAAATCAACCAGCCTGGTAGCCCGTATCAGCCTAGTCCAGAAGGTCACCACTTCTCCTTATTTTCTTATTCAACAAATCTTGTAGATAATACCCAAAGCACTCAAGATATATGGTCGGGTAGAAAATAAGATTTGTCATGCCATAGCACAATTATCTTATGATCGTAAATCATTTAATAAAGCTAGGGGGTAAGGCACAATGAACTTCTAGATAGTGTTGAAAAAGAATAACGCATGGACAATAATGTCCAACAAGAAGAGGGTATCATGCAATCCCCTAAAGAAACAAAATACGTCTGTTGCAAATAGTGGTATAATAACATACTCCAATATCTTGCACCAACAGCTATAGAGTCGATTAACCACACTTTTTAAACTCGTTCTCTAAACTCAACTCCCTACCTAATTGGTTTGCAGTGAATTATCAATTTGCTCTCTGTCCATTTTGCACCAATCAATTTCTCGAAATTCCGTGTTGAAGAAAGTGGAATTACAAAGAAATTGATTGGTGTGAAATGGACGAAGGTCAGAATGATAATAACTTGCAAACCAATCAGGGTACGGAGTCGAGTTTGGATAAAGAGTTGGAAAACGTTTGGTTCATCGACCCCGATAGCTAGTGATACAAGATATTAGTGTATGTTATACTAGTATTTGCAATATAGTCATCATTGTTCGCACCATTGGAATTTGGTTCTTTGGGAAAATGCATAGCACCTCTTCTTGTTGGACATCATTGGTCATGCATAAATCTTCGTTGACATTATCTTTAAGTTCAATGTGTCTTGAACGCATAGCTTTTACCAAATGATTTACGATCATAAATCAATTGTATCAAAACTTATTTTCTTCTGGACCTTCTATCTTGCGTGTCCTGGGTATTATCTACAAGGCTTGTAGAAGAAGAAAATGCGGGGAAGTGGTGAGGTTCCTTATCTAGACTAGGCTAATACGAGCTCACAAGCTGTTGATTTTTTTACCGGAGGATAGAGAATGAAATCATCAACACTTATATGTTCACTAGGATAATGAAACTAGTAATTGCACAACTCTAATATTATATTTAAGAGAGTGGGTGTCTCATTTCTAATAGTCCTTATTTGGGAGGAAACTAGTGACTTGGTGGAGCAAGAAACAACACAATTGCTAGATCTATTCCCAAGGCCAGGTATAAAGATTTGCCTCATACTACTATTGAGATGATTGGGGTAAAGAATATGGTTAAGGAACTAAGGCTCACTTTTAATGAACCTTTACCTATGTGTTGTGATAATCAAGCTGCAACCTATATTGCAAATAACCTAGTGTTTCATAAGACAACTAACCGTTGAGTGAGATTTTGGGAATGCTTCTCAAAACTTTGTATCAAGCTAGACATTATAGATAGATATGCTCTAGCTTGAGGGGGATTGTTGTAGAATATATTTTGTATTAAGGATTTCCTAATTTACATGTTGCTATTTAGGAATAGATATAATCGTAGTTGTAACCCTATTTTTTACTACCTTATATGGACTACTCCCTACTCCCTAGTTATGAATACACTTTTTTATTTTCTCCTATAACTAGTTCACAAACCCCATATAAGTGAAACAGTGAAATAGTCTTATCCAGTTGCTCTTCAAGTCCTTCTAAGAGCACTTTCAGTAATTCAGACTCTTTCTCTGCATTTTTAGCTCTGGATTCAATTCTTTTAAGCTAAACAAAATGGTGATGATTATTAAAACAATAAATTATCAATGTCTACCTTTCTATAAATAACGTAACTGGAGTACTTACACCAGCACTTATTCTAGAAACAGACAAATTTTGGTATCACTTCTCATTTGAACAAGCTCATTTTGAAGACGGTCATTTTCCTTATTTATGCTTTCTGATAGGGTATTTAGCTTCTCCTCTAATACGTGTGCTCTTTCTTCAGTTTTGGCCGCTGACAACTCAGCATTTTTGCGCAGACCCATCTCATTCTGAAATACAAACCAAGCATGAAATAACAATGAACAAAAAACACGACCAGGAAAACAAAGTGTAGGTATTAACAAGTGCTTAAACGAAATACTCCCTCCGTCCCACTTAAAATGAAACATTTGGGAATCGGCACGGGATTTTATGTAGTGTTGTTTTGTGAGTTGATGAGGAGAGAGTAAAGTAAGAGAGATGAAAAAGTAGAGATAGAGTTATTTCCATTTTAGGAAACGTTTCATTTTTAATGGGACAAACAAAAAAGAAAACGTTTCATTTTTAATGGGACAGAGGGAGTACTAAACAAAATAGCAACCGGAAAGCAACCTCATATGGAAAAATCACAATAAAATTTGGCAAAGATCTTCTACAAATAATAATGTTCCTTCAAAACCCACATTAAGAACAATATTCTTCTAAACTTTTAGTTAATTAATTTTGTTTTAGTTTTTTTTTTTGGCTCATAAATTTTCTGACAACAGATAAAGTTAGCAAACGAGATCAATTTCAAACTTGATGCCCAGAAAGAGAGAAGTTTTCCATTACTTAAAAGGTTAGACCTTTTCTCCACCCGCAATACACCAATCACTTTTATTAAAACCCCAGCCGCATTCATTAGGGCGATTGTTTGGGGTTAGAGCTTAGAGGGAGTACAACAGAAGAGCAAAGTAATGGTTTTCAGTATCTATGGTTTGAAACTATGAAGTGGGAGCCCTTCTCAAACATTACACAACTATCAATCTTGTAGACAATTTTAACTTAAATTCAGGTCCCAATACATACAGCATAATTTCTATGTGGTTGACCTAAAACATACAGCATAATGCAAAACCAGTAAGACAATACATTGATAAGAAACCAATTTTATAAGATCAAAATAAAATTTAGGCCCTGCAAATGGATAATGCTTAACTATGTATATACCTCAAGCTCATGAAAGACCTGTAGTTGTTTCCTTAGATGTTTTTGAGAAACATCGACCTCCTTCCTTAGTTGCTCCTGTAAAATATGTTCACATCCTCTAACAGCAGCTAGTTCCTGTTCGGTGTTGAAATTTTCTCTACGAGTTTCTTTCTCTCTGATTCTGTAAGAAGCAAAATTTATTTTTGGTGATGCAATCAATCGTCATAATATGGACCTACAGAAATTGTGAGAGAAACAAATAAAAATGCGACATCTTAACAGGTACATACGAATTGGTGAGTTATAGTCACGATTTATCTACTTGGAAATGGATATCGGCAGATGCTGTAAAGAAATTATAATTAATAACAAGTTCACTTTTCCGGAAGAAGAATACGAGATTGAAAGACTATATTGGATTGTCATTTCAAAAAAATTATTAAAAATGCTGCATGTGTTAAGCTTGTGGCGGAACAACACAGCTTGCAAGAAAGAGCAATGTGAGTGTGAAAGATAAGTATTTCCATCGTGCAATAGTTAGGCATGTAAAAATGGAGCTTCTCTAAGCTCGCTGGGAGGAGAACAAATTAAAAGTCTTCAAGTAATCAACTGCTAGTCAGTCCTAGCAAGAATCTCAGGGTATTACATATCATTCCAAGCACTTCGCCAAGAAAATGAAACATGACCAACATTCTGTACAGATAAACATTTAGAGAAAGGCACTGCACATATAAAAGATGATATATTTGGAACCATTTCTGGTAGACAGTTTCAAAAGCGTAGGTTTTTTTTTTTTTGGATCCGGGTTCATGGTATAAAGATAACTATGGAATCATCTGCAAGTAACAAAAAATAAATATGGGTAAGGTACTTAACATTCCAATCCTTTGGATCATCTAAGTTAAAGCAATTGAAGTTAAACACTTTTGCTGAAAGTATGGCGTGAGTTACTTCGGCGCCCCATCAACATCTTCACCATTTATTTATTTTCTATAGCTTGGGAGTTGTGATCGTGTAACCCCTGTTAACAACTTCAGAAACTTTAACCTAACAGGTTCAAAAGCTAGAAGAGGTATGTAATCTTTAAAACCGAAACCAACTAGCCCGTCAGATCACTAGTTCAACTAGTTGTGGATTTTTATAATAAATTTTGGGGAAAAAACATAGCTTCATAGAATGTATGCATGTCTATATGCATAAGTAGTAAGATATGAAACGTACAATTTGAGATTAACTCAGTCATCATGATATAAATACCCATTACATGATGATGAGCATATATGTTATTTGTAACAAATAAGAGCTCATTTATTAAACTTATCAGTCAGAATAAGATTTTATTAATATGGCTTTCTTCAATCTAGTTTTTCAAGTATTAAATTTAAATATAAGCATGTTACATAAATCTCCACAGAACAATTAAAAATAAAGCCCCAATATTCCTTCTTTTTCCTTTTTACTTGTTCCTAACCACCCCTACCATAATATAGAAAATCCTTCATAGCATGCGGAGATGCAGAAGCTTGTGATCAGCGAATCACAAATGTGGATGAATAATTCGACTAATAAAGTAATAATGAGCAATGAAGACATGCACATAACAAATGACAAGGAAAAAACAAGGAATTGGACTTTTCCAACATTTGCAGAGATGTAGAGGTATCTGAATATTTTTTTAAAAAAATATATTTGCAAATCAGCTAATTAATACTCACTCTATTTACTTAATGGTGAAATTCCCTTCAGTAATTCCTACAACAATGGAGAGGAACCACCGATGAGTTGAATTTCTAAATTCTGCTTTATCAGAAACAAAGAAGATTGCATTCTTTTCAGAATTAGTAAGAAGAGGTACAAAAATACTGTGACTGAAGGTAGCTGCCCTCTGGTAGATGATATAAAGGGATTTGTTGAATAGGAATCATAGCTCATTATCATATTGGGAAGAACCGGAAAAAACTGATCAAAAAATCCAGGAATTCCTATAAGTGCTTTAAAGTCTAGATTACACCATAAGCGCATACTACAGTCTTACCAGATTTTTCAAAACCTTCATTGAGTGTTTCAAATTTAGATTGATTAACGTGTGCTTATTTTTCTGCACTGCTTTATCGAAAAGTTCTGATTTCACCGCAATCAAATTTTTAGAACAAAGACATCAATCAGATCACAAAAACAAATAGACCGGCACTCAAGTATGCTATTAACCAACTCAAACACTAATATTGACGAGATTGGGAAACTTTCAAAACTTATAGTATAGTAAATTTCCAAAATGAGGTTATGTTAAACACGATGTGTTGATGGATTGCGCAACATAAACCAATGTTCTGCGGGATAACACACTAAATTTGATCCAGGAAAATGAATTATCGATTATTAGAAGCACAACGGGACAAAAGCATCATCAAAATACACCAATATGATCCGAACAATATAAGAAGTTTTGATAAAATAAACGGAGGTGAGTTATCGAATTGAACGGGGCACAAAAATAGCATACCATCTGCCGGCATTGATAGGTGCAGAGGTTACTGGAATCGAGTGGTCATGCGAATATTCCGGCACCGGCAAGTCCTCGTAGAATTGGTGCTCTGAGGCGTATTGTTGTTGGCGTTATTGTCTTTCTGCGGCGGAGATTCTGCCCTCCTCTTCCTCGGCTGCGGCGTTCTGAACTTCTGAGAATCATCTCCTCCAATTCTCTCTTCCTCGCTTCTAATTGAACAAAAGGACAGCACTATTTGAAATAGCGAAAACCATGGCGTCTCAAATTTAGCTTCAAATTTGAAATGGGGAAACCTCAAATTCGGGAACAAGATATTGTCAATATTTGGGGAACATCTGTAACTGTAACTCTAACTGGACAAATTTGATTAAGATCCATTTTTTATTATATGGACTATCGTTTTTGCAATATTTGGTGAACATTTTTAAGGCTAAAAACATTTTTTTATTATATATTATATATATATGCTTGCTTTAAATTGATTAAATTATTATATTTGATTGTTCTTAATCTTCAAGAATTGACCTATTTTAGCCTAAGTGATAAATTCATTAAATTTTAATGATCAATTCAGTTTTGACCAAATTATTATTTTTATTAAGTTGGTCTTTAACATTAGACTTTTGCTTTTATTTTTTTTTAGTTTTTGGTTTAGCAACATATTTTATGGAATTGACAAATAAAATTAATTAACTTTATGACATAAACAAATTATAATTAGTAAATTATATACTACTACGTTATTCCATTAAATTATGAATGTGAAAATTGAATGTAGTGTAAATAAAATGTCATTTTAAATCGAACCTCATTCATTAAGTGTTGCATTCGCATAGAAAAAAACTCATGATTTCAATAAACTTAAATTTAAACTCAACCTCAAGCTCAACTTCAACCTCAACTAAAGGTTGCTCGCTGGTCCACAACAGATGGTCAACATCAACTACAAAAATAGGAGTATCATCTAATTAAAATTTTAGATGCATAAAAATTGATTACGATAGCCATCGCTTTGATATGAATTCAACGTACTTAAATTTGTAGGAATACTTAGAGCATTACCAGTGGTGAAGGCTGCGGTGCTCGTCCGTCCGTCCCGCTGAGCATGATGCCGTCCGTCCGCCGATGATGCTCGTCCGTCCGTGCCACGTCCGTCTCGCTGAGCAGCACATGTGGCGACGTCTCATTCGCCAACGGCATAGCCGTTGGCTTATTTAATTTTTTTTTAAATGCGAAATTAATTGAAAAAAATGTTTTTAAATAAAAAAAATATTTTCCCACTTCCAAAAAAAAAATATATCCGTTTTCTTCCCACTTTTAATTTATTTTTCAATTTATTCCCTCAAAATTCCCATTTTCATCTATAAATACCCTCACTTCAACACAAAAAAATCACATTCTCATCTATTCTATCATCATCTACATTCTCTCATCTTTTTTCCTCATACTCTCTCATCTAAATTCCCACCACACTACACAATGTCCGGCTCCAGCGATCACCCCTCCGGCAATTGCGGTTGGAACCACGATTGATTCGACTCCGAGGCCGGATTTAGTCCGGAAACGCAATTTACGGCCCCTCCTCAAACCCAAGGTTCGCAAGCTCCGGGTGGCTACCGTCCTTACCCGGTGTACGACCTAAACGCCTCCGGGTTCAGGTGGGCACCCGAACCCGGATCGGGAGGGAGCAGCCGCTCTGTTCATACTCCTACTTCTACTCCTACTCCTCCTGTTCGTGGCACCCGCACCCCATACACTCCGGGTGAGATGATAGCGATGTTCAAAGCCTATTTGGCAGTCTCCGAAGATCCGGACGTTGGAACGAACCAAACCGGGGATACGTATTGGTGGCGCATCACTCGCCTCAACAATGAAACCCGCCCGGATGGAACCATCTATTGCAATGATAGTATGGTGCGCAATTGCATCTTCAGATGCAACTTAGAGATCGGTAAGTTCCAGGGGTACTTCCAACAGAAAGAGCGCGTGGCGGGGAGCGGCAAGAGCGAGCTCGACATCATCAGTGCCGCCTTGTCGACCTACCAAAGCTTGGAGTTTAAACCGTTCAAGTACCTCGCTTGTTGGCAGGAGGGACGCCAACATCCGAAGTATAGGGGTGGCGTAGTTGCATCCTCCTCCAGCAAACGGTCCAGGTCAGTAGCCCTATCCGACGGCGCCTCTAATGATGTGGCTACCCAGCTTGCCGGAACTAACTTGGGTAGCCCCGACGCTGGCCCGAGCAGTTCTCGCCCGCAAGGAATGAAGAAGGCGGCGGCCAACCGCCCCCGCTGTCGCGCCCCGATTCCATCCGCTCCCGCTCCCGCTCCCGCCCCGGCTCCCTTTGTGCCTCCTCCACCCCCGAACAACTCGTTGTGGACCCTCTTGGGCCAACTCTATTTGAACGATACGTCCAAGATGACTCCGGAGCAACTTGCAACACATGAGCAAATGATCCGGGGTCTCAAGAGGCAATTGGGGTTAGAGGAGTAGTCTTCCACGTGTGTAATTTTTAATTTGTAGAATTTTAATTATGTATTTTTTTATTTCCTAGGATTTTAATTATGTATTTTTATTTTTTAGTATTTTAATTATGTAATTTTTATTTTTTAGGATTTTAATTATGTAATTATTAATTTTTAATATATTTTTATAATGTAGAAATGTTTTTAATAATTGGAGTATTTAAATTGAATAATAGAATGGTGGGACCCTTAAGCTTGTCCTTAGCTAAGAGCACGGATGTGGGTGTTGTGCTCTTAGCTAAGGACAAGGAGTAAAAGTGGGTCCGGGCCCACCTCCGTGCTCTTAGCTAAGAGCACAGATGGGGATGCTCTTAGGTAGCCTAAAAACATATTAATACTCCCTTCATTCCCTATAAATAAAAACTTTTAAAATAACACGGACTTTAATGTATAATTGATAAAATAAGAGAGATAGAAAGAAAAATGTGTTAGTGGGAAATAGTTTACACCTTATTAGTTATTAGAGAGAAATAAATTTTCTAATAAAATTTTTTTATATTTTTAGGAAACAGTCCATAAAAAAAAGAATTTCTATTTTTAATAGATATAAGGAGTACTAGATTACCTTATCTCAAAAAACAGATGGTGTTACGTCAATTATTCATGAGCTTCGTTGCTTTTAAATTTTAACAAATTATAAGTAGGGAATGCTATATGATTTGATATGTATTACTAGTATTTATTTTACATGAATATTCAACGTGATATTATTTTAACATATAATGTTTTAGTGATTTTTAATCAACAACATCACTGTCATTTCTTGTAGAGAGACGCGAGGTTTACTATTTGTCGAGAATTGATGGAAACTCTCAGTTGAAGCCAAGTTCGTTGAAATTGCAAGATCTTGTGAGCGGATAGATGACTTGATGATTCAATGAATGAGGCTCGGTTGTAGATGATATTTTCTCTTCGATTTGCATGATTTAATTTATACGGAGTACTAATTTAATATGCAATGTAATTTTTTATAAATAAATTTGTTCATTTCTAAAGAATCTCAATTTAGTTGCTACGTAGATCGAGTATAGCAGTATGTTTTAACAACAAAGGAATGGGATAAAATGCAAAATTATGATGTTGAAACCAATTTAACAAATATACCCAACATAGCTGATTTTGTAAAACGGCAATATATTGATCCATAAGGATTTCACACGTTTTTAGGCCAGACTTCATTTGATTTGGGTGGATATAACATGATTTATTTGATATGAATTGTTTGTTTTGATAAATTTTAAATGAAACAATATTTAATTATAATCACATTTTCAACACTAATATTGTGTCAATCTTCAAAACAATTTGTACAAGCATCAATTGGGGTTTTAGAGAAAATTATGGCCATTTTACCAAAATTGGGAGAAGTAGTGTTTGGTGTATGAATCAGAAACCGCAAATATCACTTAAAAAAACCAAATCTTACAAGTTTTGGGATGTACTCCTATTACAGTACTAACACCTTTTAAAACACAATCTATAAGAGAGAGTGATCCTACTATATTTTTGCTTTCCAACTTCTCACTCCTAAATAATCAAATCACAACATTATAAAGAATATTAACTTAGAACATACAATTAGACTCTAAATTAAAAACTAAAAGGATCACCCATTTATTTAAAATATAAAGCAGCCCGTGTTAACAATTCATATTCAACAGTAGTACTCCTATTATTTAAAAGAAATTCAGCTACCGTTGAAAATAGTATGTGATTTGTGATACAGTTTTTGTCTGTTACTAATAACTAGGTAATCTAAATTTGCGTACTAAACCGGTAATGCTTCATTTATTAATTTGACATACGTGATTATATACACACACATCTATGCATACATATTTAATATAGTTTTAGAGAGAGAAAATAAACCAGCACTGTCGGCTTCAACCAAGCAAAGTCCATCCTCCCCAACATCCCCCCTTCTCTCTCTGTCTCTCTGTGGTTCATTTTATTTTTTTTTTTGTTTTTTTTTTTTGGAAAAAATCAATAATACTATATTCATTAAAGCGTGATAATAGCCTAAGATACTGATAATCCGGAGCTGGATTTAGCTTGTGAAGTTGCTTATTCAAGTTTAGTGAAGGAGAAGCCCGTGGACCGTGGTCATGATTGCAGGATAAATATGGCAACTGCTGATTTTCATAGGGTTTCGGTGCGCATCAAATTCCGAAAAAGCCGCGTCTGATTTGGTATGTTGCTCTATTCTATTTTGATCTAGGATTCTTCTCTAATTCGGATTTGATCGTGGCTCTCCCAATTGTCTATACGGCATATACATGCTAAAATTAAATGGGAAAAATTGAGCACGTGCTTGGATGTGGTAGAATTGCAGGAATCTTGAGTTGCGCTGGTGTGAAATAGGCTTAATAACTGGTTGGATCTCTCCTTGGAGGGTTTTGCGTTTGTTCTGAGAGTTCCTTCATGGTCAGTTTAGTTAGCCGTCGAATTTGACTTGTTTGAGTGTGAAATGAGATGAGTTTTACCGTTTTTTCTTGATATAAGCCTGTCATAATTTGATTGGATAAGAAGAATATACTTTTATTGTTAAGATGTTGAGCAGAGTCAATGAATGAGTTTATGACCAAATTCAGTGACGGTCTTGCTCCTTCCGAGTGCTGTTCGGCTTAGAATTATATTTAATTTCATCTTGATTTAACAAGTTACTTTTATTGATTATCTGCTATGCTCTAGTGTGATAGTCGATGAAGTAATGATATCTTTCAAAAGCATTGAGAAAAAGTATCTGATTGTGCTTTGCCAATAACATTATCCAGAACTTAAGGATTAAAAGACAAGCTGTTGCATCCTGTTGAAGGGTCACACCATCTATGTGATTTGCATTTGATAAGGTGTGGTGTAGACAAACTTTTATGCCTCATCTCACGCCAAAAGTGTGAGGCTTGAGGCTTAACTAAGGGCTTGCTTATTTGGATATGAGTTGATACTCTACCCATTTATATCTTCCCAGCAATAGAAATATTTGCCACTTCATTTATATCTTCTCAGCAATAGAGGTATATCTTCCATTTTCTGCAAGTAATATACTAATGTTATTCAGTGCATGCGACGTCGACAGCAAACTAGAGGAATCACAGACTTGGATATTGGCGTTACATTGAGTTTTGCGTTTGTTTTATAATGGCACACCTTGCTGCGAATCAGTTAGCTGGAGGGATCCCACCCACAGGTATGATTTTTTGATCATGAAACAATATACTTATTGTGAAATTAATGCTTCTAGTAGGTGGTTGGGTGTTTCGCAATAGTTCTCACGCCACAAGAGGGTTATCCCTTTCCATCATACAGTTCCTTATTAACTCGCTTGTCTTCCAACCTGCCGGATAATCTGTAGTTACTTGATTGTTTTTATATGATCGATTATTTATTCATCATTGAATTCATTGTGATGTTGTACTAGCATGAAATATTCACCTTGGTAGCTAGAGCTTCACCTTTGTATTGCTTGAAAGTAGAATATTACGGTGAATTGGTGATATCTGACAAAAAAACAGTGATGTTATATTGACTATTGCGTTGGAGGGGGGGGGGGGGACTCTGGATTTAATAGCCATGAGTCACCCATAAGTCACTGGTGATTAAAGACAATATATTTCCAGTGTCAAATGTAGCCATAACAGTTTGCTAATTTATGTATTAAGTTCAGTGATTGCACCATTTTGTCTTTCTCATTTCTTTTGATTTTTTTATTTTCAGGGTCTCCGAATGAAGCTTTGTATAAAGAACTTTGGCACGCCTGTGCTGGACCACTTATCGGCGTTCCTCGTGAAAATGAACGAGTTTATTACTTTCCACAAGGTCACATGGAACAGGTTCTGGTTTAGCCCTTCCATTATCTAATATATTCTGCGGAGTGCGATGTTGTTTTCTTCAGAATCTATCAACTGAGTTGCCAATCATTATTCCTAAATATTTTCTTTTTGCCTTTCTTCTAGCTCGAAGCATCTACACATCAGGGATTGGATCAGCAACTTCCTTCGTTCAACTTACCCAGTAAAATCCTTTGCAAAGTGATGAATGTTCAACTTCGGGTAAAATTCTTATTAATTTGATGTTCGAGCAACTGGACTTCATATAAGGCTGCTCTGTGTGCAAGATAGCCTTTTTTTTCTGCCACATCCCACATGTCTACTTTTAGTAACTTATTTATTTAATTTCAGGCTGAACCAGACACAGATGAGGTGTATGCTCAAATAACGCTTCTTCCCGAACACGATGTAAACACTGATGCCTTTTCACAAAGTTACTTCTTTTGTTTCCTAACTTTCCTTCAAGAATTGCTCCTCTTTTGGATTTGGAGTGGCAATGCTTGTAGTTCTGGTTTGGGTGGGGAATTAGACAGATATGTTGAATTAGCACAATATATCTGGATTTAAGTTCTTAGTTTGTAAAAAATTTAGCTCATATGAGTTAGTAATGCTAGGAAGAGTTTTGTTTGCTGGAGGATTTTCATATCTTTTTATGCTACTTGAAGATATGTGTGTTGTTAGCTTGTGCTAATATTTAGCAGATAGACTCTCTGACCTATGACCAAAAAAGATTTGGTTTCAAAGGTTTGACCTTGTTTTGTCTATGTTAGAAAAGGGGAATAATTGAAAATTGGTTTATCTTTCTTTAGTCTTAGCATGAAAGGCTAGTCAATTTATTCTAGCCACTGCTTGTATAACATTTCAAACATTGACACTAAGTCGTGGTATTTGGTACTCTGGTTTATCAGCAAAGTCCAGTCACAAGTCCTGATCCTCCATTACCAGAGCCTGAAAAGAGCACAGTTCATTCATTTTGTAAGACTCTCACTGCTTCTGATACCAGTACCCATGGTGGATTCTCGGTGTTAAGAAGGCATGCCGATGATTGTCTGCCCCCACTGGTAAGAAATTGAGAATATATGGATGTTTAAATGCCGAACCTCCTTGTCTCTATCTGTCTACTCATGGGATGGTAAATTGCAGGATATGTCTCAACAACCACCGTGGCAGGAGTTGGTGGCTTCTGATCTTCATGGGAATGAATGGCATTTCCGTCACATATTCCGAGGTTATAATCATTCCCACCTGTAGTGACATGGCATTATCTTGGCCCAGTGTTCAACTAGCAACTGAAATTTTTATAGTGTGCAGGATAGTTACATAGTTGTCTGTACTCATAATGGTGCGGCTTTAAATGATGAGATAGTCCACTAAGTTCAGAAAATATCCTTTTAAAACTAAGTAATTAAATTTAAGATGTGATGTGAATGCCAGAAAAAAA